>NW_027045282.1:0-71348 GCF_963576615.1 Watersipora subatra
ACATATAAAGCCTGATAAACCATGGATAACATATCAATCCTGATAAACCATGGATAACATATAAAGCCTGATAAACCATGGATAACATATAAAGCCTGATAAACCATGGATAACATATAAAGCCTGATAAACCATGGATAACATATAAAGCCTGATAAACCATGGATGACATATAAAACCTGATAAACCATGGATAACATATAAAGCCTGATAAACCATGGATAACATATAAAGCCTGATAAACCATGGATAACATATAAAGCCTGATAAACCATGGATAACATATAAAGCCTGATAAACCATGGATAACATATAAAGCCTGATAAACCATGGATGACATATAAAACCTGATAAACCATGGATAACATATAAAACCTGATAAACCATGGATAACATATCAATCCTGATAAACCACGGATAACATATAAAGCCTGATAAACCATGGATAACATATAAAGCCTGATAAACCATGGATAACATATAAAGCCTGATAAACCATGGATAACATATAAAGCCTGATAAACCATGGATAACATATAAAACCTGATAAACCATGGATAGCATATAAAGCCTGATAAACCATGAACAACATATAAAGCCTGATAAACCATGGATAACATATAAAGCCTGATAAACCATGGATAACATATAAAGCCTGATAAACCATGGATAACATATAAAGCCTGATAAACCATGGATAACATATAAAACCTGATGAACCATGAATAACATATAAAGCCTGATAAACCATGGACAACATATAAAGCCTGATAAACCATGGATAACATATAAAGCCTGATAAACCATGGATAACATATAAAGCCTGATAAACCATGGATAACATATAAAGCCTGATAAACCATGGATAACATATAAAGCCCGATAAACCATGGATAACATAAAAAGCCTGATAAACCATGGATAACATATAAAGCCTGATAAACCATGGATAACATATAAAGCCTAATAAACCATGGATAACATATAAAGCCTGATAAACCATGGATAACATATAAAGCCTGATAAAGCATGGATAACATATAAAGCCTGATAAACCATGAATAACATATAAATCCTGATAAACCATGGATAACATATAAAGCCTGATAAACCATGGATAACATTTAAAACCTGATAAACCATGGATAACATATAAAGCCTGATAAACCATGGATAACATATAAAGCCTGATAAACCATGGATAACATATAAAGCCTGATAAACCATGGATAACATATAAAGCCTGATAAACCATGGATAACATATAAACCCTGATAAGCCATGAATAACATATAAATCCTGATAAACCATGGATAACATATAAAACCTGATAAACCATGGATAACATATAAAGCCTGATAAACCATGGATAACATATAAAGCCTGATAAACCATGGATAACATATAAAGCCTGATAAACCATGGATAACATATAAAGCCTGATAAACCATGGATAACATATAAAGCCTGATAAACCATGGATAACATATAAAGCCTGATAAACCATGGATAACATATAAAGCCTAATAAACCATGGATAACATATAAAGCCTGATAAACCATGGATAACATATAAAGCCTGATAAACCATGGATAACATATAAAGCCATATAAACCATGAATAACATATAAATCCTGATAAACCATGGATAACATATAAAGCCTGATAAACCATGGATAACATTTAAAACCTGATAAACCATGGATAACATATAAACCCTGATAAACCATGAATAACATATAAATCCTGATAAACCATGGATAACATATAAAACCTGATAAACCATGGATAACATATAAAGCCTGATAAACCATGGATAACATATAAAGCCTGATAAACCATGGATAACATATAAACCCTGATAAACCATGAATAACATATAAATCCTGATAAACCATGGATAACATATAAAACCTGATAAACCATGGATAACATATAAAGCCTGATAAACCATGGAATAACATATAAAGCCTGATAAACCATGGATAACATATAAAGCCTGATAAACCATGGATAACATATAAAGCCTGATAAACCATGGATATCATATAAAGCCTGATAAACCATGGATAACATATAAAGCCTGATAAACCATGGATAACATATAAAGCCTAATAAACCATGGATAACATATAAAGCCTGATAAACCATGGATAACATATAAAGCCTGATAAACCATGGATAACATATAAAGCCTGATAAACCATGAATAACATATAAATCCTGATAAATCATGGATAACATATAAAGCCTGATAAACCATGGATAACATATCAATCCTGATAAACCATGGATAACATATAAAGCCTGATAAACCATGGATAACATATAAAGCCTGATAAACCATGGATAACATATAAAGCCTGATAAACCATGGATAACATATAAAGCCTGATAAACCATGGATAACATATAAACCCTGATAAACCATGAATAACATATAAATCCTGATAAACCATGGATAACATATAAAACCTGATAAACCATGGATAACATATAAAGCCTGATAAACCATGGATAACATATAAAGCCTGATAAACCATGGATAACATATAAACCCTGATAAACCATGAATAACATATAAATCCTGATAAACCATATATAACATATAAAGCCTGCTAAACCATGGATAACATATAAAACCTGATAAACCATGGATAACATATAAAGCCTGATAAACCAAGGATAACATATAAAGCCTGATAAACCATGGATAACATATAAAGCCTGATAAATCATGAATAACATATAAAGCCTGATAAACCATGGATAACATATAAAGCCTGATAAACCATGGATAACATATAAAGCCTGATAAACCATGGATAACATATAAAGCCCGATAAACCATGGATAACATATAAAGCCTGATAAACCACGGATAACATATAAAGCCTGATAAACCATGGATAACATATAAAGCCTGATAAACCATGGATAACATATAAAGCCTGATAAACCATGGATAACATATAAAGCCTGATAAACCATGGGTAACATATAAAGCCTGATAAACCATGGATAACATATAAAGCCTGATAAACCATGGATAACATATAAAGCCTGATAACCATGGATAACCTATAAAGCCTGATAAACCATGGATAACATATAAAGCCTGATAAACCATGGATAACATATAAAGCCTGATAAACCATGGATAACATATAAAGCCCGATAAACCATGGATAACATATAAAGCCTGATAAACCATGGATAACATATAAAGCCTGATAAACCATGGATAACATATAAAGCCTGATAAACCATGGATAACATATAAAGCCTGATAAACCATGGATAACATATAAAGCCTGATAAACCATGGATAACATATAAAGCCTGATAAACCACGGATAACATATAAAGCCTGATAAACCATGGATAACTTATAAAGCCTGATAAACCATGGATAACATATAAAGCCTGATGAACCATGGATAACATATAAAGCCTGATAAACCATGGATAACGTATACAGCCTGATAAACCATGGATAACATATAAAGCCTGATAAACCATGGATAACATATAAAGCCTGATAAACCATGGATAACATATAAAGCCTGATAAACCATGGATAACATATAAAGCCTGATAAACCACGGATAACATATAAAGCCTGATAAACCATGGATAACTTATAAAGCCTGATAAACCATGGATAACATATAAAGCCTGATAAACCATGGATAACATATAAAGCCTGATAAACCATGGATAACATATAAAGCCTGATGAACCATGGATAACATATAAAGCCTGATAAACCATGGATAACATATAAAGCCTGATAAACCACGGATAACATATAAAGCCTGATAAACCATGGATAACATATAAAGCCTGATAAACCATGGATAACATATAAAGCCTGATAAACCATGGATAACATATAAAGCCTGATAAACCATGGATAACATATAAAGCCTGATAAACCATGGATAACATATAAAGCCTGATAAACCATGGATAACATATAAAGCCTGATAAACCACGGATAACATATAAAGCCTGATAAACCATGGATAACATATAAAGCCTGATAAACCATGGATAACATATAAAGCCTGATAAATCATGGAAAACATATAAAGCCTGATAAACCATGGATAACATATAAAGCCTGATAAACCATGAATAACATATAAAGCCTGATAAATCATGGATAACATATAAAGCCTGATAAACCATGGATAACATATAAATCCTGATAAACCATGGATAACATATAAAGCCTGATAAACCATGGATAACATAAAAAGCCTGATAAACCATGGATAACATATAAAGCCTGATAAACCATGGATAACATATAAAGCCTGATAAACCATGGATAACATATAAAGCCTGATAAACCATGGATAACATATAAAGCCTGATAAACCATGGATAACATATAAAGCCTGATAAACCATGGATAACATATAAAGCCTGATAAACCATGGATAACATATAAAGCCTGATAAACCATGAATAACATATAAAGCCTGATAAACCATGGATAACATATAAAGCCTGATAAATCATGGATAACATATAAAGCCTGATAAACCATGGATAACATATAAAGCCTGATAAACCATGAATAACATATAAAGCCTGATAAACCATGGATAACATATAAAGCCTGATAAACCATGGATAACATATAAAGCCCGATAAACCATGGATAACATATAAAGCCTGATAAACCATGGATAACATATAAAGCCTGATAAACCATGGATAACATATAAAGCCTGATAAACAATGGATATCATATAAAGCCTGATAAACCATGGATAACATATAAAGCCTGATTAACCATGAATAACATATAAAGCCTGATAAACCATGGATAACATATAAAGCCTGATAAACCATGGATAACATATAAAGCCTGATAAACCATGGATAACATATAAAGCCTGATAAACCATGGATAACATATAAAGCCTGATAAACCATGGATAACATATAAAGCCTGATAAACCATGGATAACATATAAAGCCTGATAAACCATGGATAACATATAAAGCCTGATAAACCATGGATAACATATAAAGCCTGATAAACCATGGATAACATATAAAGCCCGATAAACCATGGATAACATATAAAGCCTGATAAACCATGAATAACAAATAAAGCCTGATAAACCATGGATAACATATAAAGCCTGATAAACCATGGATAACATATAAAGCCTGATAAACCATGGATAACATATAAAGCCTGATAAACCATGGATAACATATAAAGCCTGATAAACCATGGATAACATATAAAGCCTGATAAACCATGGATAACATATAAAGCCTGATAAACCATGAATAACATATAAAGCCTGATAAACCATGGATAACATATAAAGCCTGATAAACCATGGATAACATATAAAGCCTGATAAACCATGGATAACATATAAAGCCTGATAAACCATGGATAACATATAAAGCCTGATAAACCATGGATAACATATAAAGCCTGATAAACCATGAATAACATATAAAGCCTGATAAACCATGGATAACATATAAAGCCTGATAAACCATGGATAACATATAAAGCCTGATAAACCATGGATAACATATAAAGCCTGATAAACCATGGATAACATATAAAGCCTGATAAACCATGGATAACATATAAAGCCTGATAAACCATGGATAACATATAAAGCCTGATAAACCACGGATAACATATAAAGCCTGATAAACCATGGATAACATATAAAGCCTGATAAACCATGGATAACATATAAAGCCTGATAAACCATGGATAACATATAAAGCCTGATAAACCATGAATAACATATAAAGCCTGATAAACCATGGATAACATATAAAACCTGATAAACCATGGATAACATATAAAACCTGATAAACCATGGATAACATATAAAGCCTGATAAACCATGGATAACATATGAAGCCTGATAAACCATGGATAACATATAAAGCCTGATAAACCATGAATAACATATAAAGCCTGATAAACCATGGATAACATATAAAGCCTGACAAACCATGGATAACATATAAAGCCTGATAAACCACGGATAACATATAAAGCCTGATAAACCATGGATAACATATAAAGCCTGATAAACCATGGATAACATATAAAGCCTGATAAACCATGGATAACATATAAAGCCTGATAAACCATGGATAACATATAAAGCCTGATAAACCATGGATAACATATAAAGCCTGATAAACCATGGATAACATATAAAGCCTGATAAACCATGGATAACATATAAAGCCTGATAAACCATGGATAACATATAAAGCCTGATAAACCACGGATAACATATAAAGCCTGAGAAACCATGGATAACATATAAAACCTGATAAACCATGGATAACATATAAAGCCTGATAAACCATGGATAACATATAAAGCCTGATAAACCATGGATAACATATAAAGCCTGATAAACCATGGATAACATATAAAGCCTGATAAACCATGGATAACATATAAAGCCTGATAAACCATGGATAACATATAAAGCCTGATAAACCATGGATAACATATAAAGCCTGATAACCCATGGATAACATATAAAGCCTGATAAACCATGGATAACTTATAAAGCCTGATAAACCATGGATAACATATAAAGCCTGATAAACCACGGATAACATATAAAGCCTGATAAACCATGGATAACATATAAAGCCTGAAAAACCATGGATAACATATAAAGCCTGATAAACCATGGATAACATATAAAGCCTGATAAACCATGAATAACATATAAATCCTGATAAACCATGGATAACATATAAAGCCTGATAAACCATGGATAACATATAAAGCCTGATAAACCATGGATAACATATAAAGCCTGATAAACCATGGATAACATATAAAGCCTGATAAACCATGGATAACATATCAATCCTGATAAACCATGGATAACATATAAAGCCTGATAAACCATGGATAACATATAAAACCTGATAAACCATGGATAACATATAAAGCCTGATAAACCATGGATAACATATAAAGCCTGATAAACCATGGATAACATATAAAGCCTGATAAACCATGGATAACATATAAAGCCTGATAAACCATGGATAACATATAAAGCCTGATAAACCATGGATAACATATAAAGCCTAATAAACCATGGATAACATATAAAGCCTGATAAACCATGGATAACATATCAATCCTGATAAACCATGGATAACATATAAAGCCTGATAAACCATGGATAACATATAAAGCCTGATAAACCATGGATAACATATAAAGCCCGATAAACCATGGATAACACATAAAGCCTGATAAACCATGAATAACATATAAAGCTTGATAAACCATGGATAACATATAAAGCCTGACAAACCATGGATAACATATAAAGCCTGATAAACCACGGATAACATATAAAGCCTGATAAACCATGGATAACATATAAAGCCCGATAAACCACGGATAACATATAAAGCCTGATAAACCATGGATAACATATAAAGCCTGATAAATCATGGATAACATATAAAGCCTGATAAACCATGGATAACATATAAAGCCTGATAAACCATGAATAACATATAAAGCTTGATAAACCATGGATAACATATAAAGCCTGATAAACCATGGATAACATATAAAGCCCGATAAACCACGGATAACATATAAAGCCTGATAAACCATGGATAACATATAAAGCCTGATAAATCATGGATAACATATGAAGCCTGATAAACCATGGATAACATATAAAGCCTGATAAACCATGAATAACATATAAAGCCTGATAAACCATGGATAACATATAAAGCCTGATAAACCATGGATAACATATAAAGCCTGATAAACCATGGATAACATATAAAGCCTAATAAACCATGGATAACATATAAAGCCTGATAAACCATGGATAACATATAAATCCTGATAAACCATGGATAACATATAAAGCCTGATAAACCATGGATAACATATCAATCCTGATAAACCATGGATAACATATAAAGCCTGATAAACCATGGATAACATATAAAGCCTGATAAACCATGGATAACATATAAAGCCTGATAAACCATGGATAACATATAAAGCCTGATAAACCATGGATGACATATAAAACCTGATAAACCATGGATAACATATAAAGCCTGATAAACCATGGATAACATATAAAGCCTGATAAACCATGGATAACATATAAAGCCTGATAAACCATGGATAACATATAAAGCCTGATAAACCATGGATAACATATAAAGCCTGATAAACCATGGATGACATATAAAACCTGATAAACCATGGATAACATATAAAACCTGATAAACCATGGATAACATATCAATCCTGATAAACCACGGACAACATATAAAGCCTGATAAACCATGGATAACATATAAAGCCTGATAAACCATGGATAACATATAAAGCCTGATAAACCATGGATAACATATAAAGCCTGATAAACCATGAACAACATATAAAACCTGATAAACCATGGATAACATATAAAGCCTGATAAACCATGGATAACATATAAAGCCTGATAAACCATGGATAACATATAAAGCCCGATAAACCATGGATAACATATAAAACCTGATAAACCATGGATAACATATAAAGCCTGATAAACCATGGATAAAATATAAAGCCTGATAAACCATGGATAACATATAAAGCCTGATAAACCATGGATAACATATAAAGCCTGATAAACCATGGATAGTATATAAAGCCTGATAAACTATGGATAACATATAAAGCCTGATAAACCATGGATAACATATAAAGCCTGATAAACCATGGATAACATATAAAGTCTGATAAACCATGGATAACATATAAAGCCTGATAAACCATGGATAACATATAAAGCCTGATAAACCATGGATAACATATAAAGCCTGATAAACCATGGATAACATATAAAACCTGATAAACCATGGATAACATATAAAGCCTGATAAACCATGGATAACATATATAGCCTGATAAACCATGGATAACATATAAAGCCTGATAAACCATGGATAACATATAAAGCCTGATAAACCATAGATAACATATAAAGCCTGATAAACCATGGATAACATATAAAGCCTGATAAACCATGGATAACATATAAAACCTGATAAACCATGGATAACATATAAAACCTGATAAACCATGGATAACATATAAAACCTGATAAACCATGAACAACATATAAAGCCTGATAAACCATGAATAACATATAAAACCTGATAAACCATGGATAACATATAAAGCCTAATAAACCATGGATAACATATAAAGCCTGATAACCCACGGATAACATATAAAGCCTGATAAACCATGGATAACATATAAAACCTGATAAACCATGGATACCATATAAAGCCTGATAAACCATGGATAACATATAAAGCCTGATAAACCATGGATAACATATAAAGCCTGATAATCCATGAACAACATATAAAGCCTGATAAACCATAGATAACATATAAAGCCTGATAAACCATGGATAACATATAAAGCCTGATAAACCATGGATAACATATAAAGCCTGATAAACCATGGATAACATATAAAACCTGATAAACCATGGATAACATAAAAAGCCTGATAAACCATGGATAACATATAAAGCCTGATAAACCATGAACAACATATAAAGCCTGATAAACCATGAATAACATATAAAACCTGATAAACCATGGATAACATATAAAGCCTGATAAACCATGGATAACATATAAAGCCTGATAAACCACGGATAACATATAAAGCCTGATAAACCATGGATAACATATAAAACCTGATAAACCATGAATAACATATCAATCCTGATAAACCATGGATAACATATCAATCCTGATAAACCATGGATAACATATAAAGCCTGATAAACCATGAACAACATATAAAGCCTGATAAACCATGGATAACATATAAAGCCTGATAAACCATGGATAACATATAAAGCCTGATAAACCATGGATAACATATAAAGCCTGATAAACCATGGATAACATATAAAGCCTGATAAACCATGGATAACATATAAAACCTGATAAACCATGGATAACATATAAAGCCTGATAAACCATGGATAACATATAAAGCCTGATAAACCACGGATAACATATAAAGCCTGATAAACCATGGATAACATATAAAGCCTGATAAACCATGGATAACATATAAAGCCTGATAAACCATGGATAACATATAAAGCCTGATAAACCATGGATAACATATAAAACCTGATAAACCATGGATAACATATAAAACCTGATAAACCATGGATAACATATAAAACCTGATAAACCATGGATAACATATAAAACCTGATAAACCATGGATAACATATAAAACCTGATAAACCATGGATAACATATAAAGCCTGATAAACCATGGATAACATATAAAGCCTGATAAACCATGGATAACATATAAAACCTGATAAACCATGGATAACATATAAAGCCTGATAAACCATGGATAACATATAAAGCCTGATAAACAATGGATAACATATAAAGCCTGATAGACCATGGATAACATATAAAGCCTGATAAACCATGGATAACATATAAAACCTGATAAACCATGGATAACATATAAAACCTGATAAACCATGGATAACATATAAAACCTGATAAACCATGGATAACATATAAAACCTGATAAACCATGGATAACATATAAAACCTGATAAACCATGGATAACATATAAAGCCTGATAAACCATGGATAACATATAAAATCTAATATACCATGGATAACATATAAAACCTGATAAACCATGGATAACATATAAAACCTGATAAACCATGGATAACATATAAAACCTGATAAACCATGGATAACATATAAAGCCTGATAAACCATGGATAACATATAAAGCCTGATAAACCATGGATAACATATAAAGCCTGATAAACCATGGATAACATATAAAACCTGATAAACCATGGATAACATATAAAACCTGATAAACCATGGATAACATATGAAACCTGATAAACCATGGATAACATGTAAAACCTGATAAACCATGGATAACATATAAAGCCTGATAAACCATGGATAACATATAAAGCCTAATAAACCATGGATAACATATAAAGCCTGATAAACCATGGATAACATATAAAGCCTGATAAACCATGGATAACATATAAAGCCTGATAAACCATGGATAACATATAAAGCCTGATAAACCATGGATAACATATAAAGCCTGATAAACCATGGATAACATATAAAACCTGATAAACCATGGATAACATATAAAACCTGATAAACCATGGATAACATATAAAACCTGATAAACCATGGATAACATATAAAACCTGATAAACCATGGATAACATATAAAACCTGATAAACCATGGATAACATATAAAGCCTGATAAACCATGGATAACATATAAAGCCTGATAAACCATGGATAACATATAAAACCTGATAAACCATGGATAACATATAAAACCTGATAAACCATGGATAACATATAAAACCTGATAAACCATGGATAACATATAAAACCTGATAAACCATGGATAACATATAAAGCCTGATAAACCATGGATAACATATAAAGCCTGATAAACCATGGATAACATATAAAGCCTGATAAACCATGGATAACATATAAAACCTGATAAACCATGGATAACATATAAAACCTGATAAACCATGGATAACATATAAAACCTGATAAACCATGGATAACATATAAAACCTGATAAACCATGGATAACATATAAAACCTGATAAACCATGGATAACATATAAAGCCTGATAAACCATGGATAACATATAAAACCTGATAAACCATGGATAACATATAAAACCTGATAAACCATGGATAACATATAAAACCTGATAAACCATGGATAACATATAAAACCTGATAAACCATGGATAACATATAAAGCCTGATAAACCATGGATAACATATAAAGCCTGATAAACCATGGATAACATATAAAACCTGATAAACCATGGATAACATATAAAACCTGATAAACCATGGATAACATATAAAACCTGATAAACCATGGATAACATATAAAACCTGATAAACCATGGATAACATATAAAGCCTGATAAACCATGGATAACATATAAAGCCTGATAAACCATGGATAACATATAAAGCCTGATAAACCATGGATAACATATAAAGCCTGATAAACCATGGATAACATATCAATCCAGATAAACCATGGATAACATATAAAGCCTGATAAACCATGAACAACATATAAAGCCTGATAAACCATGGATAACATATAAAGCCTGATAAACCATGGATAACATATAAAGCCTGATAAACCACGGATTACATATAAAGCCTGATAATCCATGGATAACATATAAAGCCTGATAAACCATGGATAACATATAAAGCCTGATAAACCACGGATAACATATAAAGCCTGATAAACCATGGATAACATATAAAGCCTGATAAACCACGGATAACATATAAAACTTGATAAACCATGGATAACATATAAAGCCTGATAAACCATGGATAACATATAAAGCCTGATAAACCATGGATAACATATAAAGCCTGATAAACCATGGATAACATATAAAGCCTGATAAACCATGGATAACATATAAAGCCTGATAAACCATGGATAACATATAAAGCCTGATAAACCATGGATAACATATAAAGCCTGATAAACCATGGATAACATATAAAGCCTGATAAACCATGGATAACATATAAAGCCTGATAAACCATGAATAACATATAAAGCCAGATAAACCATGGATAACATATAAAACCTGATAAACCATGAATAACATATAAAGCCTGATAAACCATGAATAACATATAAAGCCTGATAAACCATGGATAATATATAAAGCCTGATAAACCATGGATAACATATAAAGCCTGATAAACCATTGATAACATATAAAGCCTGATAAACCATGGATAACATATAAAACCTGATAAACCATGGATAACATATAAAACCTGATAAACCATGGATAACATATAAAGCCTGATAAACCATGGATAACATATAAAGCCTGATAAACCATGGATAACATATAAAGCCTGATAAACCATGGATAACATATAAAGCCTGATAAACCATGGATAACATATAAAGCCTGATAAACCATGAATAACATATAAAGCCTGATAAACCATGAATAACATATAAAGCCTGATAAACCATGGATAATATATAAAGCCTGATAAACCATGGATAACATATAAAGCCTGATAAACCATGGATAACATATAAAGCCTGATAAACCACGGATTACATATAAAGCCTGATAATCCATGGATAACATATAAAGCCTGATAAACCATGGATAACATATAAAGCCTGATAAACCACGGATAACATATAAAGCCTGATAAACCATGGATAACATATAAAGCCTGATAAACCACGGATAACATATAAAACTTGATAAACCATGGATAACATATAAAGCCTGATAAACCATGGATAACATATAAAGCCTGATAAACCATGGATAACATATAAAGCCTGATAAACCATGGATAACATATAAAGCCTGATAAACCATGGATAACATATAAAGCCTGATAAACCATGGATAACATATAAAGCCTGATAAACCATGGATAACATATAAAGCCTGATAAACCATGGATAACATATAAAGCCTGATAAACCATGGATAACATATAAAGCCTGATAAACCATGAATAACATATAAAGCCAGATAAACCATGGATAACATATAAAACCTGATAAACCATAAATAACATATCAATCCTGATAAACCATGGATAACATATAAAGCCTGATAAACCATGGATAACATATAAAGTCTGATAAACCATGGATAACATATAAAGCCTGATAAACCATGGATAACATATAAAGCCTGATAAACCATAGATAACATATAAAGCCTGATAAACCATGAATAACATATAAAGCCTGATAAACCATGGATAACATATAAAGCCTGATAAATCATGGATAACATATAAAGCCTGATAAACCATGGATAACATATAAAGCCTGGTAAACCATGGAAAACATATAAAGCCTGATAAACCATGGATAACATATAAAACCTGATAAACCATGAATAACATATAAAGCCTGATAAACCATGGATAACATATAAAACCTGATAAACCATGGATAACATATAAAACCTGATAAACCATGGATAACATATAAAGCCTGATAAACCATGGATAACATATAAAACCTGATAAACCATGAATAACATATAAAGCCTGATAAACCATGGATAACATATAAAACCTGATAAACCATGGATAACATATAAAACCTGATAAACCGTGGATAACATATAAAGCCTGATAAACCATGGATAACATATAAAACCTGATAAACCATGGATAACATATAAAACCTGATAAACCATGGATAACATATAAAACCTGATAAACCATGGATAACATATAAAACCTGATAAACCATGGATAACATATAAAGCCTGATAAACCATGGATAACATATAAAGCCTGATAAACCATGGATAACATATAAAACCTGATAAACCATGGATAACATATAAAACCTGATAAACCATGGATAACATATAAAACCTGATAAACCATGGATAACATATAAAACCTGATAAACCATGGATAACATATAAAGCCTGATAAACCATGGATAACATATAAAGCCTGATAAACCATGGATAACATATAAAGCCTGATAAACCATGGATAACATATAAAGCCTGATAAACCATGGATAACATATAAAGCCTGATAAACCATGAATAACATATAAAGCCTGATAAACCATGGATAATATATAAAGCCTGATAAACCATGGATAACATATACAGCCTGATAAACCATGGATAACATATAAAGCCTGATAAACCACGGATTA
This sequence comes from Watersipora subatra, assembly GCF_963576615.1. Taxonomy (NCBI): domain Eukaryota; kingdom Metazoa; phylum Bryozoa; class Gymnolaemata; order Cheilostomatida; family Watersiporidae; genus Watersipora; species Watersipora subatra. The sequence goes on from NW_027045282.1 coordinate 14,870, forward strand.
CATATAAAGCCTGATAATCCATGGATAACATATAAAGCCTGATAAACCATGGATAACATATAAAGCCTGATAAACCACGGATAACATATAAAGCCTGATAAACCATGGATAACATATAAAGCCTGATAAACCATGGATAACATATAAAGCCTGATAAACCATGAATAACATATAAAGCCAGATAAACCATGGATAACATATAAAACCTGATAAACCATAAATAACATATCAATCCTGATAAACCATGGATAACATATAAAGCCTGATAAACCATGGATAACATATAAAGTCTGATAAACCATGGATAACATATAAAGCCTGATAAACCATGGATAACATATAAAGCCTGATAAACCATAGATAACATATAAAGCCTGATAAACCATGAATAACATATAAAGCCTGATAAACCATGGATAACATATAAAGCCTGATAAATCATGGATAACATATAAAGCCTGATAAACCATGGATAACATATAAAGCCTGGTAAACCATGGATAACATATAAAGCCTGATAAACCATGAATAACATATAAAGCCAGATAAACCATGGATAACATATAAAACCTGATAAACCATAAATAACATATCAATCCTGATAAACCATGGATAACATATAAAGCCTGATAAACCATGGATAACATATAAAGTCTGATAAACCATGGATAACATATAAAGCCTGATAAACCATGGATAACATATAAAGCCTGATAAACCATAGATAACATATAAAGCCTGATAAACCATGAATAACATATAAAGCCTGATAAACCATGGATAACATATAAAGCCTGATAAATCATGGATAACATATAAAGCCTGATAAACCATGGATAACATATAAAGCCTGGTAAACCATGGATAACATATAAAGCCTGATAAACCATGGATAACATATAAAACCTGATAAACCATGAATAACATATAAAGCCTGATAAACCATGGATAACATATAAAACCTGATAAACCATGGATAACATATAAAACCTGATAAACCATGGATAACATATAAAGCCTGATAAACCATGGATAACATATAAAACCTGATAAACCATGGATAACATATAAAACCTGATAAACCATGGATAACATATAAAACCTGATAAACCATGGATAACATATAAAACCTGATAAACCATGGATAACATATAAAACCTGATAAACCATGGATAACATATAAAACCTGATAAACCATGGATAACATATAAAGCCTGATAAACCATGGATAACATATAAAGCCTGATAAACCATGGATAACATATAAAGCCTGATAAACCATGGATAACATATAAAGCCTGATAAACCATGGATAACATATAAAGCCTGATAAACCATGGATAACATATAAAGCCTGATAAACCATGGATAGCATATAAAGCCTGATAAACCATGGATAACATATAAAGCCTGATAAACCATGGATAACATATAAAGCCTGATAAACCATGAATAACATATAAAGCCAGATAAACCATGGATAACATATAAAACCTGATAAACCATAAATAACATATCAATCCTGATAAACCATGGATAACATATAAAGCCTGATAAACCATGGATAACATATAAAGTCTGATAAACCATGGATAACATATAAAGCCTGATAAACCATGGATAACATATAAAGCCTGATAAACCATAGATAACATATAAAGCCTGATAAACCATGAATAACATATAAAGCCTGATAAACCATGGATAACATATAAAGCCTGATAAATCATGGATAACATATAAAGCCTGATAAACCATGGATAACATATAAAGCCTGGTAAACCATGGATAACATATAAAGCCTGATAAACCATGGATAACATATAAAACCTGATAAACCATGAATAACATATAAAGCCTGATAAACCATGGATAACATATAAAACCTGATAAACCATGGATAACATATAAAACCTGATAAACCATGGATAACATATAAAGCCTGATAAACCATGGATAACATATAAAACCTGATAAACCATGAATAACATATAAAGCCTGATAAACTATGGATAACATATAAAACCTGATAAACCATGGATAACATATAAAACCTGATAAACCGTGGATAACATATAAAGCCTGATAAACCATGGATAACATATAAAACCTGATAAACCATGGATAACATATAAAACCTTATAAACCATGGATAACATATAAAACCTGATAAACCATGGATAACATATAAAACCTGATAAACCATGGATAACATATAAAGCCTGATAAACCATGGATAACATATAAAGCCTGATAAACCATGGATAACATATAAAACCTGATAAACCATGGATAACATATAAAACCTGATAAACCATGGATAACATATAAAACCTGATAAACCATGGATAACATATAAAACCTGATAAACCATGGATAACATATAAAGCCTGATAAACCATGGATAACATATAAAGCCTGATAAACCATGGATAACATATAAAGCCTGATAAACCATGGATAACATATAAAGCCTGATAAACCATGGATAACATATAAAGCCTGATAAACCATGGATAACATATAAAACCTGATAAACCATGGATAACATATAAAACCTGATAAACCATGGATAACATATAAAGCCTGATAAACCATGGATAACATATAAAGCCTGATAAATCATGGATAACATATAAAGCCTGATAAACCATGGATAACATATAAAGCCTGGTAAACCATGGATAACATATAAAGCCTGATAAACCATGGATAACATATAAAACCTGATAAACCATGAATAACATATAAAGCCTGATAAACCATGGATAACATATAAAACCTGATAAACCATGGATAACATATAAAACCTGATAAACCATGGATAACATATAAAGCCTGATAAACCATGGATAACATATAAAGCCTGATAAACCATGAATAACATATAAAGCCTGATAAACCATGGATAACATATAAAACCTGATAAACCATGGATAACATATAAAACCTGATAAACCATGGATAACATATAAAACCTGATAAACCGTGGATAACATATAAAACCTGATAAACCATGGATAACATATAAAACCTGATAAACCATGGATAACATATAAAACCTGATAAACCATGGATAACATATAAAACCTGATAAACCATGGATAACATATAAAGCCTGATAAACCATGGATAACATATAAAGCCTGATAAACCATGGATAACATATAAAACCTGATAAACCATGGATAACATATAAAACCTGATAAACCATGGATAACATATAAAGCCTGATAAACCATGGATAACATATAAAACCTGATAAACCATGGATAACATATAAAACCTGATAAACCATGGATAACATATAAAACCTGATAAACCATGGATAACATATAAAACCTGATAAACCATGGATAACATATAAAACCTGATAAACCATGGATAACATATAAAACCTGATAAACCATGGATAACATATAAAGCCTGATAAACCATGGATAACATATAAAGCCTGATAAACCATGGATAACATATAAAGCCTGATAAACCATGGATAACATATAAAGCCTGATAAACCATGGATAACATATAAATCCTGATAAACCATGGATAACATATAAAACCTGATAAACCATGGATAACATATAAAGCCTGATAAACCATGGATAACATATAAAGCCTGATAAACCATGGATAACATATAAAACCTGATAAACCATGGATAACATATAAAACCTGATAAACCATGGATAACATATAAAATCTGATAAACCATGGATAACATATAAAGCCCGATAAACCACGGATAACATATAAAGCCTGATAAACCATGGATAACATATAAAGCCTGATAAATCATGGATAACATATGAAGCCTGATAAACCATGGATAACATATAAAGCCTGATAAACCATGAATAACATATAAAGCCTGATAAACCATGGATAACATATAAAGCCTGATAAACCATGGATAACATATAAAGCCTGATAAACCATGGATAACATATAAAGCCTAATAAACCATGGATAACATATAAAGCCTGATAAACCATGGATAACATATAAATCCTGATAAACCATGGATAACATATAAAGCCTGATAAACCATGGATAACATATCAATCCTGATAAACCATGGATAACATATAAAGCCTGATAAACCATGGATAACATATAAAGCCTGATAAACCATGGATAACATATAAAGCCTGATAAACCATGGATAACATATAAAGCCTGATAAACCATGGATGACATATAAAACCTGATAAACCATGGATAACATATAAAGCCTGATAAACCATGGATAACATATAAAGCCTGATAAACCATGGATAACATATAAAGCCTGATAAACCATGGATAACATATAAAGCCTGATAAACCATGGATAACATATAAAGCCTGATAAACCATGGATGACATATAAAACCTGATAAACCATGGATAACATATAAAACCTGATAAACCATGGATAACATATCAATCCTGATAAACCACGGACAACATATAAAGCCTGATAAACCATGGATAACATATAAAGCCTGATAAACCATGGATAACATATAAAGCCTGATAAACCATGGATAACATATAAAGCCTGATAAACCATGAACAACATATAAAACCTGATAAACCATGGATAACATATAAAGCCTGATAAACCATGGATAACATATAAAGCCTGATAAACCATGGATAACATATAAAGCCCGATAAACCATGGATAACATATAAAACCTGATAAACCATGGATAACATATAAAGCCTGATAAACCATGGATAAAATATAAAGCCTGATAAACCATGGATAACATATAAAGCCTGATAAACCATGGATAACATATAAAGCCTGATAAACCATGGATAGTATATAAAGCCTGATAAACTATGGATAACATATAAAGCCTGATAAACCATGGATAACATATAAAGCCTGATAAACCATGGATAACATATAAAGTCTGATAAACCATGGATAACATATAAAGCCTGATAAACCATGGATAACATATAAAGCCTGATAAACCATGGATAACATATAAAGCCTGATAAACCATGGATAACATATAAAACCTGATAAACCATGGATAACATATAAAGCCTGATAAACCATGGATAACATATATAGCCTGATAAACCATGGATAACATATAAAGCCTGATAAACCATGGATAACATATAAAGCCTGATAAACCATAGATAACATATAAAGCCTGATAAACCATGGATAACATATAAAGCCTGATAAACCATGGATAACATATAAAACCTGATAAACCATGGATAACATATAAAACCTGATAAACCATGGATAACATATAAAACCTGATAAACCATGAACAACATATAAAGCCTGATAAACCATGAATAACATATAAAACCTGATAAACCATGGATAACATATAAAGCCTAATAAACCATGGATAACATATAAAGCCTGATAACCCACGGATAACATATAAAGCCTGATAAACCATGGATAACATATAAAACCTGATAAACCATGGATACCATATAAAGCCTGATAAACCATGGATAACATATAAAGCCTGATAAACCATGGATAACATATAAAGCCTGATAATCCATGAACAACATATAAAGCCTGATAAACCATAGATAACATATAAAGCCTGATAAACCATGGATAACATATAAAGCCTGATAAACCATGGATAACATATAAAGCCTGATAAACCATGGATAACATATAAAACCTGATAAACCATGGATAACATAAAAAGCCTGATAAACCATGGATAACATATAAAGCCTGATAAACCATGAACAACATATAAAGCCTGATAAACCATGAATAACATATAAAACCTGATAAACCATGGATAACATATAAAGCCTGATAAACCATGGATAACATATAAAGCCTGATAAACCACGGATAACATATAAAGCCTGATAAACCATGGATAACATATAAAACCTGATAAACCATGAATAACATATCAATCCTGATAAACCATGGATAACATATCAATCCTGATAAACCATGGATAACATATAAAGCCTGATAAACCATGAACAACATATAAAGCCTGATAAACCATGGATAACATATAAAGCCTGATAAACCATGGATAACATATAAAGCCTGATAAACCATGGATAACATATAAAGCCTGATAAACCATGGATAACATATAAAGCCTGATAAACCATGGATAACATATAAAACCTGATAAACCATGGATAACATAAAAAGCCTGATAAACCATGGATAACATATAAAGCCTGATAAACCACGGATAACATATAAAGCCTGATAAACCATGGATAACATATAAAGCCTGATAAACCATGGATAACATATAAAGCCTGATAAACCATGGATAACATATAAAGCCTGATAAACCATGGATAACATATAAAACCTGATAAACCATGGATAACATATAAAACCTGATAAACCATGGATAACATATAAAACCTGATAAACCATGGATAACATATAAAACCTGATAAACCATGGATAACATATAAAACCTGATAAACCATGGATAACATATAAAGCCTGATAAACCATGGATAACATATAAAGCCTGATAAACCATGGATAACATATAAAACCTGATAAACCATGGATAACATATAAAGCCTGATAAACCATGGATAACATATAAAGCCTGATAAACCATGGATAACATATAAAGCCTGATAGACCATGGATAACATATAAAGCCTGATAAACCATGGATAACATATAAAACCTGATAAACCATGGATAACATATAAAACCTGATAAACCATGGATAACATATAAAACCTGATAAACCATGGATAACATATAAAACCTGATAAACCATGGATAACATATAAAACCTGATAAACCATGGATAACATATAAAGCCTGATAAACCATGGATAACATATAAAATCTAATATACCATGGATAACATATAAAACCTGATAAACCATGGATAACATATAAAACCTGATAAACCATGGATAACATATAAAACCTGATAAACCATGGATAACATATAAAGCCTGATAAACCATGGATAACATATAAAGCCTGATAAACCATGGATAACATATAAAGCCTGATAAACCATGGATAACATATAAAACCTGATAAACCATGGATAACATATAAAACCTGATAAACCATGGATAACATATGAAACCTGATAAACCATGGATAACATGTAAAACCTGATAAACCATGGATAACATATAAAGCCTGATAAACCATGGATAACATATAAAGCCTAATAAACCATGGATAACATATAAAGCCTGATAAACCATGGATAACATATAAAGCCTGATAAACCATGGATAACATATAAAGCCTGATAAACCATGGATAACATATAAAGCCTGATAAACCATGGATAACATATAAAGCCTGATAAACCATGGATAACATATAAAACCTGATAAACCATGGATAACATATAAAACCTGATAAACCATGGATAACATATAAAACCTGATAAACCATGGATAACATATAAAACCTGATAAACCATGGATAACATATAAAACCTGATAAACCATGGATAACATATAAAGCCTGATAAACCATGGATAACATATAAAGCCTGATAAACCATGGATAACATATAAAACCTGATAAACCATGGATAACATATAAAACCTGATAAACCATGGATAACATATAAAACCTGATAAACCATGGATAACATATAAAACCTGATAAACCATGGATAACATATAAAGCCTGATAAACCATGGATAACATATAAAGCCTGATAAACCATGGATAACATATAAAGCCTGATAAACCATGGATAACATATAAAACCTGATAAACCATGGATAACATATAAAACCTGATAAACCATGGATAACATATAAAACCTGATAAACCATGGATAACATATAAAACCTGATAAACCATGGATAACATATAAAACCTGATAAACCATGGATAACATATAAAGCCTGATAAACCATGGATAACATATAAAACCTGATAAACCATGGATAACATATAAAACCTGATAAACCATGGATAACATATAAAACCTGATAAACCATGGATAACATATAAAACCTGATAAACCATGGATAACATATAAAGCCTGATAAACCATGGATAACATATAAAGCCTGATAAACCATGGATAACATATAAAACCTGATAAACCATGGATAACATATAAAACCTGATAAACCATGGATAACATATAAAACCTGATAAACCATGGATAACATATAAAACCTGATAAACCATGGATAACATATAAAGCCTGATAAACCATGGATAACATATAAAGCCTGATAAACCATGGATAACATATAAAGCCTGATAAACCATGGATAACATATAAAGCCTGATAAACCATGGATAACATATCAATCCAGATAAACCATGGATAACATATAAAGCCTGATAAACCATGAACAACATATAAAGCCTGATAAACCATGGATAACATATAAAGCCTGATAAACCATGGATAACATATAAAGCCTGATAAACCACGGATTACATATAAAGCCTGATAATCCATGGATAACATATAAAGCCTGATAAACCATGGATAACATATAAAGCCTGATAAACCACGGATAACATATAAAGCCTGATAAACCATGGATAACATATAAAGCCTGATAAACCACGGATAACATATAAAACTTGATAAACCATGGATAACATATAAAGCCTGATAAACCATGGATAACATATAAAGCCTGATAAACCATGGATAACATATAAAGCCTGATAAACCATGGATAACATATAAAGCCTGATAAACCATGGATAACATATAAAGCCTGATAAACCATGGATAACATATAAAGCCTGATAAACCATGGATAACATATAAAGCCTGATAAACCATGGATAACATATAAAGCCTGATAAACCATGGATAACATATAAAGCCTGATAAACCATGAATAACATATAAAGCCAGATAAACCATGGATAACATATAAAACCTGATAAACCATGAATAACATATAAAGCCTGATAAACCATGAATAACATATAAAGCCTGATAAACCATGGATAATATATAAAGCCTGATAAACCATGGATAACATATAAAGCCTGATAAACCATTGATAACATATAAAGCCTGATAAACCATGGATAACATATAAAACCTGATAAACCATGGATAACATATAAAACCTGATAAACCATGGATAACATATAAAGCCTGATAAACCATGGATAACATATAAAGCCTGATAAACCATGGATAACATATAAAGCCTGATAAACCATGGATAACATATAAAGCCTGATAAACCATGGATAACATATAAAGCCTGATAAACCATGAATAACATATAAAGCCTGATAAACCATGAATAACATATAAAGCCTGATAAACCATGGATAATATATAAAGCCTGATAAACCATGGATAACATATAAAGCCTGATAAACCATGGATAACATATAAAGCCTGATAAACCACGGATTACATATAAAGCCTGATAATCCATGGATAACATATAAAGCCTGATAAACCATGGATAACATATAAAGCCTGATAAACCACGGATAACATATAAAGCCTGATAAACCATGGATAACATATAAAGCCTGATAAACCACGGATAACATATAAAACTTGATAAACCATGGATAACATATAAAGCCTGATAAACCATGGATAACATATAAAGCCTGATAAACCATGGATAACATATAAAGCCTGATAAACCATGGATAACATATAAAGCCTGATAAACCATGGATAACATATAAAGCCTGATAAACCATGGATAACATATAAAGCCTGATAAACCATGGATAACATATAAAGCCTGATAAACCATGGATAACATATAAAGCCTGATAAACCATGGATAACATATAAAGCCTGATAAACCATGAATAACATATAAAGCCAGATAAACCATGGATAACATATAAAACCTGATAAACCATAAATAACATATCAATCCTGATAAACCATGGATAACATATAAAGCCTGATAAACCATGGATAACATATAAAGTCTGATAAACCATGGATAACATATAAAGCCTGATAAACCATGGATAACATATAAAGCCTGATAAACCATAGATAACATATAAAGCCTGATAAACCATGAATAACATATAAAGCCTGATAAACCATGGATAACATATAAAGCCTGATAAATCATGGATAACATATAAAGCCTGATAAACCATGGATAACATATAAAGCCTGGTAAACCATGGAAAACATATAAAGCCTGATAAACCATGGATAACATATAAAACCTGATAAACCATGAATAACATATAAAGCCTGATAAACCATGGATAACATATAAAACCTGATAAACCATGGATAACATATAAAACCTGATAAACCATGGATAACATATAAAGCCTGATAAACCATGGATAACATATAAAACCTGATAAACCATGAATAACATATAAAGCCTGATAAACCATGGATAACATATAAAACCTGATAAACCATGGATAACATATAAAACCTGATAAACCGTGGATAACATATAAAGCCTGATAAACCATGGATAACATATAAAACCTGATAAACCATGGATAACATATAAAACCTGATAAACCATGGATAACATATAAAACCTGATAAACCATGGATAACATATAAAACCTGATAAACCATGGATAACATATAAAGCCTGATAAACCATGGATAACATATAAAGCCTGATAAACCATGGATAACATATAAAACCTGATAAACCATGGATAACATATAAAACCTGATAAACCATGGATAACATATAAAACCTGATAAACCATGGATAACATATAAAACCTGATAAACCATGGATAACATATAAAGCCTGATAAACCATGGATAACATATAAAGCCTGATAAACCATGGATAACATATAAAGCCTGATAAACCATGGATAACATATAAAGCCTGATAAACCATGGATAACATATAAAGCCTGATAAACCATGAATAACATATAAAGCCTGATAAACCATGGATAATATATAAAGCCTGATAAACCATGGATAACATATACAGCCTGATAAACCATGGATAACATATAAAGCCTGATAAACCACGGATTACATATAAAGCCTGATAATCCATGGATAACATATAAAGCCTGATAAACCATGGATAACATATAAAGCCTGATAAACCACGGATAACATATAAAGCCTGATAAACCATGGATAACATATAAAGCCTGATAAACCATGGATAACATATAAAGCCTGATAAACCATGAATAACATATAAAGCCAGATAAACCATGGATAACATATAAAACCTGATAAACCATAAATAACATATCAATCCTGATAAACCATGGATAACATATAAAGCCTGATAAACCATGGATAACATATAAAGTCTGATAAACCATGGATAACATATAAAGCCTGATAAACCATGGATAACATATAAAGCCTGATAAACCATAGATAACATATAAAGCCTGATAAACCATGAATAACATATAAAGCCTGATAAACCATGGATAACATATAAAGCCTGATAAATCATGGATAACATATAAAGCCTGATAAACCATGGATAACATATAAAGCCTGGTAAACCATGGATAACATATAAAGCCTGATAAACCATGAATAACATATAAAGCCAGATAAACCATGGATAACATATAAAACCTGATAAACCATAAATAACATATCAATCCTGATAAACCATGGATAACATATAAAGCCTGATAAACCATGGATAACATATAAAGTCTGATAAACCATGGATAACATATAAAGCCTGATAAACCATGGATAACATATAAAGCCTGATAAACCATAGATAACATATAAAGCCTGATAAACCATGAATAACATATAAAGCCTGATAAACCATGGATAACATATAAAGCCTGATAAATCATGGATAACATATAAAGCCTGATAAACCATGGATAACATATAAAGCCTGGTAAACCATGGATAACATATAAAGCCTGATAAACCATGGATAACATATAAAACCTGATAAACCATGAATAACATATAAAGCCTGATAAACCATGGATAACATATAAAACCTGATAAACCATGGATAACATATAAAACCTGATAAACCATGGATAACATATAAAGCCTGATAAACCATGGATAACATATAAAACCTGATAAACCATGGATAACATATAAAACCTGATAAACCATGGATAACATATAAAACCTGATAAACCATGGATAACATATAAAACCTGATAAACCATGGATAACATATAAAACCTGATAAACCATGGATAACATATAAAACCTGATAAACCATGGATAACATATAAAGCCTGATAAACCATGGATAACATATAAAGCCTGATAAACCATGGATAACATATAAAGCCTGATAAACCATGGATAACATATAAAGCCTGATAAACCATGGATAACATATAAAGCCTGATAAACCATGGATAACATATAAAGCCTGATAAACCATGGATAGCATATAAAGCCTGATAAACCATGGATAACATATAAAGCCTGATAAACCATGGATAACATATAAAGCCTGATAAACCATGAATAACATATAAAGCCAGATAAACCATGGATAACATATAAAACCTGATAAACCATAAATAACATATCAATCCTGATAAACCATGGATAACATATAAAGCCTGATAAACCATGGATAACATATAAAGTCTGATAAACCATGGATAACATATAAAGCCTGATAAACCATGGATAACATATAAAGCCTGATAAACCATAGATAACATATAAAGCCTGATAAACCATGAATAACATATAAAGCCTGATAAACCATGGATAACATATAAAGCCTGATAAATCATGGATAACATATAAAGCCTGATAAACCATGGATAACATATAAAGCCTGGTAAACCATGGATAACATATAAAGCCTGATAAACCATGGATAACATATAAAACCTGATAAACCATGAATAACATATAAAGCCTGATAAACCATGGATAACATATAAAACCTGATAAACCATGGATAACATATAAAACCTGATAAACCATGGATAACATATAAAGCCTGATAAACCATGGATAACATATAAAACCTGATAAACCATGAATAACATATAAAGCCTGATAAACTATGGATAACATATAAAACCTGATAAACCATGGATAACATATAAAACCTGATAAACCGTGGATAACATATAAAGCCTGATAAACCATGGATAACATATAAAACCTGATAAACCATGGATAACATATAAAACCTTATAAACCATGGATAACATATAAAACCTGATAAACCATGGATAACATATAAAACCTGATAAACCATGGATAACATATAAAGCCTGATAAACCATGGATAACATATAAAGCCTGATAAACCATGGATAACATATAAAACCTGATAAACCATGGATAACATATAAAACCTGATAAACCATGGATAACATATAAAACCTGATAAACCATGGATAACATATAAAACCTGATAAACCATGGATAACATATAAAGCCTGATAAACCATGGATAACATATAAAGCCTGATAAACCATGGATAACATATAAAGCCTGATAAACCATGGATAACATATAAAGCCTGATAAACCATGGATAACATATAAAGCCTGATAAACCATGGATAACATATAAAACCTGATAAACCATGGATAACATATAAAACCTGATAAACCATGGATAACATATAAAGCCTGATAAACCATGGATAACATATAAAGCCTGATAAATCATGGATAACATATAAAGCCTGATAAACCATGGATAACATATAAAGCCTGGTAAACCATGGATAACATATAAAGCCTGATAAACCATGGATAACATATAAAACCTGATAAACCATGAATAACATATAAAGCCTGATAAACCATGGATAACATATAAAACCTGATAAACCATGGATAACATATAAAACCTGATAAACCATGGATAACATATAAAGCCTGATAAACCATGGATAACATATAAAGCCTGATAAACCATGAATAACATATAAAGCCTGATAAACCATGGATAACATATAAAACCTGATAAACCATGGATAACATATAAAACCTGATAAACCATGGATAACATATAAAACCTGATAAACCGTGGATAACATATAAAACCTGATAAACCATGGATAACATATAAAACCTGATAAACCATGGATAACATATAAAACCTGATAAACCATGGATAACATATAAAACCTGATAAACCATGGATAACATATAAAGCCTGATAAACCATGGATAACATATAAAGCCTGATAAACCATGGATAACATATAAAACCTGATAAACCATGGATAACATATAAAACCTGATAAACCATGGATAACATATAAAGCCTGATAAACCATGGATAACATATAAAACCTGATAAACCATGGATAACATATAAAACCTGATAAACCATGGATAACATATAAAACCTGATAAACCATGGATAACATATAAAACCTGATAAACCATGGATAACATATAAAACCTGATAAACCATGGATAACATATAAAACCTGATAAACCATGGATAACATATAAAGCCTGATAAACCATGGATAACATATAAAGCCTGATAAACCATGGATAACATATAAAGCCTGATAAACCATGGATAACATATAAAGCCTGATAAACCATGGATAACATATAAATCCTGATAAACCATGGATAACATATAAAACCTGATAAACCATGGATAACATATAAAGCCTGATAAACCATGGATAACATATAAAGCCTGATAAACCATGGATAACATATAAAACCTGATAAACCATGGATAACATATAAAACCTGATAAACCATGGATAACATATAAAATCTGATAAACCATGGATAACATATAAAGCCTGATAAACCATGGATAACATATAAAGCCTGATAAACCATGGATAACATATAAAGCCTGATAAACCATGGATAACATATAAAGCCTGATAAACCATGGATAACATATAAAGCCTGATAAACCATGGATAACATATAAAGCCTGATAAACCATGGATAACATATAAAGCCTGATAAACCATGGATAACATATAAAGCCTGATAAACCATGGATAACATATAAAACCTGATGAACCATGAATAACATATAAAGCCAGATAAACCATGGATAACATATAAAACCTGATAAACCATGGATAACATATAAAACCTGATAAACCATGGATAACATATAAAGCCTGATAAACCATGGATAACATATAAAACCTGATAAACCATGAATAACATATAAAGCCTGATAAACCATGGATAACATATAAAACCTGATAAACCATGGATAACATATAAAACCTGATAAACCGTGGATAACATAAAAAGCCTGATAAACCATGGGTAACATATAAAACCTGATAAACCATAGATAACATATAAAACCTGATAAACCATGGATAACATATAAAACCTGATAAACCATGGATAACATATAAAGCCTGATAAACCATGGAAAACATATAAAGCCTGATAAACCATGAATAACATATAAAGCCTGATAAACCATGGATAACATATAAAGCCTGATAAATCATGGATAACATATAAAGCCTGATAAACCATGGATAACATATAAAGCCTGATAAACCATGGATAACATATAAAGCCTGATAAACCATGGATAACATATAAAGCCTGATAAACCATGGATAACATATAAAGCCTGATAAACCATGAATAACATATAAAGCCAGATAAACCATGGATAACATATAAAACCTGATAAACAATAAATAACATATCAATCCTGATAAACCATGGATAACATATAAAGCCTGATAAACCATGGATAACATATAAAGTCTGATAAACCATGGATAACATATAAAGCCTGATAAACCATGGATAACATATAAAGCCTGATAAACCATAGATAACATATAAAGCCTGATAAACCATGAATAACATATAAAGCCTGATAAACCATGGATAACATATAAAGCCTGATAAATCATGGATAACATATAAAGCCTGATAAACCATGGATAACATATAAAGCCTGGTAAACCATGGATAACATATAAAGCCTGATAAACCATGGATAACATATAAAACCTGATAAACGATGAATAACATATAAAGCCTGATAAACCATGGATAACATATAAAACCTGATAAACCATGGATAACATATAAAACCTGATAAACCATGGATAACATATAAAGCCTGATAAACCATGGATAACATATAAAACCTGATAAACCATGAATAACATATAAAGCCTGATAAACCATGGATAACATATAAAACCTGATAAACCATGGATAACATATAAAACCTGATAAACCGTGGATAACATATAAAGCCTGATAAACCATGGATAACATATAAAACCTGATAAACCATGGATAACATATAAAACCTGATAAACCATGGATAACATATAAAACCTGATAAACCATGGATAACATATAAAACCTGATAAACCATGGATAACATATAAAGCCTGATAAACCATGGATAACATATAAAGCCTGATAAACCATGGATAACATATAAAACCTGATAAACCATGGATAACATATAAAACCTGATAAACCATGGATAACATATAAAGCCTGATAAACCATGGATAACATATAAAACCTGATAAACCATGGATAACATATAAAACCTGATAAACCATGGATAACATATAAAACCTGATAAACCATGGATAACATATAAAACCTGATAAACCATGGATAACATATAAAGCCTGATAAACCATGGATAACATATAAAGCCTGATAAACCATGGATAACATATAAAGCCTGATAAACCATGGATAACATATAAAGCCTGATAAACCATTGATAACATATAAAGCCTGATAAACCATGAATAACATATAAAGCCAGATAAACCATGGATAACATATAAAACCTGATAAACCATAAATAACATATCAATCCTGATAAACCATGGATAACATATAAAGCCTGATAAACCATGGATAACATATAAAGTCTGATAAACCATGGATAACATATAAAGCCTGATAAACCATGGATAACATATAAAGCCTGATAAACCATAGATAACATATAAAGCCTGATAAACCATGAATAACATATAAAGCCTGATAAACCATGGATAACATATAAAGCCTGATAAATCATGGATAACATATAAAGCCTGATAAACCATGGATAACATATAAAGCCTGGTAAACCATGGATAACATATAAAGCCTGATAAACCATGGATAACATATAAAACCTGATAAACCATGAATAACATATAAAGCCTGATAAACCATGGATAACATATAAAACCTGATAAACCATGGATAACATATAAAACCTGATAAACCATGGATAACATATAAAGCCTGATAAACCATGGATAACATATAAAACCTGATAAACCATGAATAACATATAAAGCCTGATAAACCATGGATAACATATAAAACCTGATAAACCATGGATAACATATAAAACCTGATAAACCGTGGATAACATATAAAGCCTGATAAACCATGGATAACATATAAAACCTGATAAACCATGGATAACATATAAAACCTGATAAACCATGGATAACATATAAAACCTGATAAACCATGGATAACATATAAAACCTGATAAACCATGGATAACATATAAAGCCTGATAAACCATGGATAACATATAAAGCCTGATAAACCATGGATAACATATAAAACCTGATAAACCATGGATAACATATAAAACCTGATAAACCATGGATAACATATAAAACCTGATAAACCATGGATAACATATAAAACCTGATAAACCATGGATAACATATAAAACCTGATAAACCATGGATAACATATAAAGCCTGATAAACCATGGATAACATATAAAGCCTGATAAACCATGGATAACATATAAAGCCTGATAAACCATGGATAACATATAAAGCCTGATAAACCATGGATAACATATAAAACCTGATAAACCATGGATAACATATAAAACCTGATAAACCATGGATAACATATAAAGCCTGATAAACCATGGATAACATATAAAGCCTGATAAACCATGGATAACATATAAAACCTGATAAACCATGGATAACATATAAAACCTGATAAACCATGGATAACATATAAAACCTGATAAACCATGGATAACATATAAAGCCTGATAAACCATGGATAACATATAAAGCCTGATAAACCATGGATAACATATAAAACCTGATAAACCATGGATAACATATAAAACCTGATAAACCATGGATAACATAAAAAACCTGATAAACCATGGATAACATATAAAACCTGATAAACCATGGATAACATATAAAGCCTGATAAACCATGGATAACATATAAAGCCTGATAAACCATGGATAACATATAAAGCCTGATAAACCATGGATAACATATAAAGCCTGATAAACCATGGATAACATATAAAGCCTGATAAACCATGAATAACATATAAAGCCTGATAAACCATGGATAATATATAAAGCCTGATAAACCATGGATAACATATAAAGCCTGATAAACCATGGATAACATATAAAGCCTGATAAACCACGGATTACATATAAAGCCTGATAATCCATGGATAACATATAAAGCCTGATAAACCACGGATAACATATAAAGCCTGATAAACCATGGATAACATATAAAGCCTGATAAACCACGGATAACATATAAAACTTGCTAAACCATGGATAACATATAAAGCCTGATAAACCATGGATAACATATAAAGCCTGATAAACCATGGATAACATATAAAGCCTGATAAACCATGGATAACATATAAAGCCTGATAAACCATGGATAACATATAAAGCCTGATAAACCATGGATAACATATAAAGCCTGATAAACCATGGATAACATATAAAGCCTGATAAACCATGGATAACATATAAAGCCTGATAAACCATGGATGACATATAAAACCTGATAAACCATGGATAACATTTAAAACCTGATAAACCATGGATAACATATCGTTCCTGATAAACCACGGACAACATATAAAGCCTGATAAACCATGGATAACATATAAAGCCTGATAAACCATGGATAACATATAAAGCCTGATAAACCATGGATAACATATAAAGCCTGATAAACCATGAACAACATATAAAACCTGATAAACCATGGATAACATATAAAGCCTGATAAACCATGGATAACATATAAAGCCTGATAAACCATGGATAACATATAAAGCCCGATAAACCATGGATAACATATAAAACCTGATAAACCATGGATAACATATAAAGCCTGATAAACCATGGATAAAATATAAAGCCTGATAAACCATGGATAACATATAAAGCCTGATAAACCATGGATAACATATAAAGCCTGATAAACCATGGATAGTATATAAAGCCTGATAAACCATGGATAACATATAAAGCCTGGTAAACCATGGATAACATATAAAGCCTGATAAACCATGGATAACATATAAAGTCTGATAAACCATGGATAACATATAAAGCCTGATAAACCATGGATAACATATAAAGCCTGATAAACCATGGATAACATATAAAGCCTGATAAACCATGGATAACATATAAAACCTGATAAACCATGGATAACATATAAAGCCTGATAAACCATGGATAACATATATAGCCTGATAAACCATGGATAACATATAAAGCCTGATAAACCATGGATAACATATAAAGCCTGATAAACCATAGATAACATATAAAGCCTGATAAACCATGGATAACATATAAAGCCTGATAAACCATGGATAACATATAAAACCTGATAAACCATGGATAACATATAAAACCTGATAAACCATGGATAACATATAAAACCTGATAAACCATGAACAACATATAAAGCCTGATAAACCATGAATAACATATAAAACCTGATAAACCATGGATAACATATAAAGCCTAATAAACCATGAATAACATATAAAGCCTGATAAACCACGGATAACATATAAAGCCTGATAAACCATGGATAACATATAAAACCTGATAAACCATGGATACCATATAAAGCCTGATAAACCATGGATAACATATAAAGCCTGATAAACCATGGATAACATATAAAGCCTGATAATCCATGAACAACATATAAAGCCTGATAAACCATAGATAACATATAAAGCCTGATAAACCATGGATAACATATAAAGCCTGATAAACCATGGATAACATATAAAGCCTGATAAACCATGGATAACATATAAAACCTGATAAACCATGGATAACATAAAAAGCCTGATAAACCATGGATAACATATAAAGCCTGATAAACCATGGATAACATATAAAGCCTGATAAACCACGGATAACATATAAAGCCTGATAAACCATGGATAACATATAAAACCTGATAAACCATGAATAACATATCAATCCTGATAAACCATGGATAACATATCAATCCTGATAAACCATGGATAACATATAAAGCCTGATAAACCATGAACAACATATAAAGCCTGATAAACCATGAATAACATATAAAACCTGATAAACCATGGATAACATATAAAGCCTGATAAACCATGAACAACATATAAAGCCTGATAAACCATGAATAACATATAAAACCTGATAAACCATGGATAACATATAAAACCTGATAAACCGTGGATACCATATAAAGCCTGATAAACCATGGATAACATATAAAGCCTGATAAACCATGGATAACATATAAAGCCTGATAATCCATGAACAACATATAAAGCCTGATAAACCATAGATAACATATAAAGCCTGATAAACCATGGATAACATATAAAGCCTGATAAACCATGGATAACATATAAAGCCTGATAAACCATGGATAACATATAAAACCTGATAAACCATGGATAACATAAAAAGCCTGATAAACCATGGATAACATATAAAGCCTGATAAACCATGGATAACATATAAAGCCTGATAAACCACGGATAACATATAAAGCCTGATAAACCATGGATAACATATAAAACCTGATAAACCATGAATAACATATCAATCCTGATAAACCATGGATAACATATCAATCCTGATAAACCATGGATAACATATAAAGCCTGATAAACCATGAACAACATATAAAGCCTGATAAACCATGAATAACATATAAAACCTGATAAACCATGGATAACATATAAAGCCTGATAAACCATGGATAACATATAAAGCCTGATAAACCACGGATAACATATAAAGCCTGATAAACCATGGATAACATATAAAACCTGATAAACCATGAATAACATATCAATCCTGATAAACCATGGATAACATATCAATCCTGATAAACCATGGATAACATATAAAGCCTGATAAACCATGAACAACATATAAAGCCTGATAAACCATGGATAACATATAAAGCCTGATAAACCATGGATAACATATAAAGCCTGATAAACCATGGATAACATATAAAGCCTGATAAACCATGGATAACATATAAAGCCTGATAAACCATGGATAACATATAAAACCTGATAAACCATGGATAACATATAAAACCTGATAAACCATGGATAACATATAAAGCCTGATAAACCATGGATAACATATAAAACCTGATAAACCATGAATAACATATAAAGCCTGATAAACCATGGATAACATATAAAACCTGATAAACCATGGATAACATATAAAACCTGATAAACCGTGGATAACATATAAAGCCTGATAAACCATGGATAACATATAAAACCTGATAAACCATGGATAACATATAAAACCTGATAAACCATGGATAACATATAAAACCTGATAAACCATGGATAACATATAAAACCTGATAAACCATGGATAACATATAAAGCCTGATAAACCATGGATAACATATAAAGCCTGATAAACCATGGATAACATATAAAACCTGATAAACCATGGATAACATATAAAACCTGATAAACCATGGATAACATATAAAGCCTGATAAACCATGGATAACATATAAAACCTGATAAACCATGGATAACATATAAAACCTGATAAACCATGGATAACATATAAAACCTGATAAACCATGGATAACATATAAAACCTGATAAACCATGGATAACATATAAAACCTGATAAACCATGGATAACATATAAAACCTGATAAACCATGGATAACATATAAAGCCTGATAAACCATGGATAACATATAAAGCCTGATAAACCATGGATAACATATAAAGCCTGATAAACCATGGATAACATATAAAGCCTGATAAACCATGGATAACATATAAAACCTGATAAACCATGGATAACATATAAAACCTGATAAACCATGGATAACATATAAAGCCTGATAAACCATGGATAACATATAAAGCCTGATAAACCATGGATAACATATAAAACCTGATAAACCATGGATAACATATAAAACCTGATAAACCATGGATAACATATAAAACCTGATAAACCATGGATAACATATAAAGCCTGATAAACCATGGATAACATATAAAGCCTGATAAACCATGGATAACATATAAAGCCTGATAAACCATGGATAACATATAAAGCCTGATAAACCATGGATAACATATAAAGCCTGATAAACCATGGATAACATATAAAGCCTGATAAACCATGGATAACATATAAAGCCTGATAAACCATGGATAACATATAAAGCCTGATAAACCATGGATAACATATAAAACCTGATGAACCATGAATAACATATAAAGCCAGATAAACCATGGATAACATATAAAACCTGATAAACCATGGATAACATATAAAACCTGATAAACCATGGATAACATATAAAGCCTGATAAACCATGGATAACATATAAAACCTGATAAACCATGAATAACATATAAAGCCTGATAAACCATGGATAACATATAAAACCTGATAAACCATGGATAACATATAAAACCTGATAAACCGTGGATAACATATAAAGCCTGATAAACCATGGGTAACATATAAAACCTGATAAACCATAGATAACATATAAAACCTGATAAACCATGGATAACATATAAAACCTGATAAACCATGGATAACATATAAAGCCTGATAAACCATGGAAAACATATAAAGCCTGATAAACCATGAATAACATATAAAGCCTGATAAACCATGGATAACATATAAAGCCTGATAAATCATGGATAACATATAAAGCCTGATAAACCATGGATAACATATAAAGCCTGATAAACCATGGATAACATATAAAGCCTGATAAACCATGGATAACATATAAAGCCTGATAAACCATGGATAACATATAAAGCCTGATAAACCATGAATAACATATAAAGCCAGATAAACCATGGATAACATATAAAACCTGATAAACCATAAATAACATATCAATCCTGATAAACCATGGATAACATATAAAGCCTGATAAACCATGGATAACATATAAAGTCTGATAAACCATGGATAACATATAAAGCCTGATAAACCATGGATAACATATAAAGCCTGATAAACCATAGATAACATATAAAGCCTGATAAACCATGAATAACATATAAAGCCTGATAAACCATGGATAACATATAAAGCCTGATAAATCATGGATAACATATAAAGCCTGATAAACCATGGATAACATATAAAGCCTGGTAAACCATGGATAACATATAAAGCCTGATAAACCATGGATAACATATAAAACCTGATAAACCATGAATAACATATAAAGCCTGATAAACCATGGATAACATATAAAACCTGATAAACCATGGATAACATATAAAACCTGATAAACCATGGATAACATATAAAGCCTGATAAACCATGGATAACATATAAAACCTGATAAACCATGAATAACATATAAAGCCTGATAAACCATGGATAACATATAAAACCTGATAAACCATGGATAACATATAAAACCTGATAAACCGTGGATAACATATAAAGCCTGATAAACCATGGATAACATATAAAACCTGATAAACCATGGATAACATATAAAACCTGATAAACCATGGATAACATATAAAACCTGATAAACCATGGATAACATATAAAACCTGAAAAACCATGGATAACATATAAAGCCTGATAAACCATGGATAACATATAAAGCCTGATAAACCATGGATAACATATAAAACCTGATAAACCATGGATAACATATAAAACCTGATAAACCATGGATAACATATAAAGCCTGATAAACCATGGATAACATATAAAACCTGATAAACCATGGATAACATATAAAACCTGATAAACCATGGATAACATATAAAACCTGATAAACCATGGATAACATATAAAACCTGATAAACCATGGATAACATATAAAGCCTGATAAACCATGGATAACATATAAAGCCTGATAAACCATGGATAACATATAAAGCCTGATAAACCATGGATAACATATAAAGCCTGATAAACCATTGAAAACATATAAAGCCTGATAAACCATGAATAACATATAAAGCCAGATAAACCATGGATAACATATAAAACCTGATAAACCATAAATAACATATCAATCCTGATAAACCATGGATAACATATAAAGCCTGATAAACCATGGATAACATATAAAGTCTGATAAACCATGGATAACATATAAAGCCTGATAAACCATGGATAACATATAAAGCCTGATAAACCATAGATAACATATAAAGCCTGATAAACCATGGATAACATATAAAGCCTGATAAACCATGGATAACATATAAAACCTGATAAACCATGGATAACATATAAAGCCTGATAAACCATGGATAACATATATAGCCTGATAAACCATGGATGACATATAAAGCCTGATAAACCATGGATAACATATAAAGCCTGATAAACCATAGATAACATATAAAGCCTGATAAACCATGGATAACATATAAAGCCTGATAAACCATGGATAACATATAAAACCTGATAAACCATGGATAACATATAAAACCTGATAAACCATGGATAACATATAAAACCTGATAAACCATGAACAACATATAAAGCCTGATAAACCATGAATAACATATAAAACCTGATAAACCATGGATAACATATAAAGCCTAATAAACCATGAATAACATATAAAGCCTGATAAACCACGGATAACATATAAAGCCTGATAAACCATGGATAACATATAAAACCTGATAAACCATGGATACCATATAAAGCCTGATAAACCATGGATAACATATAAAGCCTGATAAACCATGGATAACATATAAAGCCTGATAATCCATGAACAACATATAAAGCCTGATAAACCATAGATAACATATAAAGCCTGATAAACCATGGATAACATATAAAGCCTGATAAACCATGGATAACATATAAAGCCTGATAAACCATGGATAACATATAAAACCTGATAAACCATGGATAACATAAAAAGCCTGATAAACCATGGATAACATATAAAGCCTGATAAACCATGGATAACATATAAAGCCTGATAAACCATGGATAACATATAAAGCCTGATAAACCATGGATAACATATAAAACCTGATAAACCATGAATAACATATCAATCCTGATAAACCATGGATAACATATCAATCCTGATAAACCATGGATAACATATAAAGCCTGATAAACCATGAACAACATATAAAGCCTGATAAACCATGAATAACATATAAAACCTGATAAACCATGGATAACATATAAAGCCTGATAAACCATGAACAACATATAAAGCCTGATAAACCATGAATAACATATAAAACCTGATAAACCATGGATAACATATAAAACCTGATAAACCGTGGATACCATATAAAGCCTGATAAACCATGGATAACATATAAAGCCTGATAAACCATGGATAACATATAAAGCCTGATAAACCATGGATAACATATAAAGCCTGATAAACCATGGATAACATATAAAGCCTGATAAACCATGGATAACATATAAAACCTGATAAACCATGGATAACATAAAAAGCCTGATAAACCATGGATAACATATAAAGCCTGATAAACCATGGATAACATATAAAGCCTGATAAACCACGGATAACATATAAAGCCTGATAAACCATGGATAACATATAAAACCTGATAAACCATGAATAACATATCAATCCTGATAAACCATGGATAACATATCAATCCTGATAAACCATGGATAACATATAAAGCCTGATAAACCATGAACAACATATAAAGCCTGATAAACCATGAATAACATATAAAACCTGATAAACCATGGATAACATATAAAGCCTGATAAACCATGGATAACATATAAAGCCTGATAAACCACGGATAACATATAAAGCCTGATAAACCATGGATAACATATAAAACCTGATAAACCATGAATAACATATCAATCCTGATAAACCATGGATAACATATCAATCCTGATAAACCATGGATAACATATAAAGCCTGATAAACCATGAACAACATATAAAGCCTGATAAACCATGGATAACATATAAAGCCTGATAAACCATGGATAACATATAAAGCCTGATAAACCATGGATAACATATAAAGCCTGATAAACCATGGATAACATATAAAGCCTGATAAACCATGGATAACATATAAAACCTGATAAACCATGGATAACATATAAAACCTGATAAACCATGGATAACATATAAAGCCTGATAAACCATGGATAACATATAAAACCTGATAAACCATGAATAACATATAAAGCCTGATAAACCATGGATAACATATAAAACCTGATAAACCATGGATAACATATAAAACCTGATAAACCGTGGATAACATATAAAGCCTGATAAACCATGGATAACATATAAAACCTGATAAACCATGGATAACATATAAAACCTGATAAACCATGGATAACATATAAAACCTGATAAACCATGGATAACATATAAAACCTGATAAACCATGGATAACATATAAAGCCTGATAAACCATGGATAACATATAAAGCCTGATAAACCATGGATAACATATAAAACCTGATAAACCATGGATAACATATAAAACCTGATAAACCATGGATAACATATAAAGCCTGATAAACCATGGATAACATATAAAACCTGATAAACCATGGATAACATATAAAACCTGATAAACCATGGATAACATATAAAACCTGATAAACCATGGATAACATATAAAACCTGATAAACCATGGATAACATATAAAACCTGATAAACCATGGATAACATATAAAACCTGATAAACCATGGATAACATATAAAGCCTGATAAACCATGGATAACATATAAAGCCTGATAAACCATGGATAACATATAAAGCCTGATAAACCATGGATAACATATAAAGCCTGATAAACCATGGATAACATATAAAACCTGATAAACCATGGATAACATATAAAACCTGATAAACCATGGATAACATATAAAGCCTGATAAACCATGGATAACATATAAAGCCTGATAAACCATGGATAACATATAAAACCTGATAAACCATGGATAACATATAAAACCTGATAAACCATGGATAACATATAAAACCTGATAAACCATGGATAACATATAAAGCCTGATAAACCATGGATAACATATAAAGCCTGATAAACCATGGATAACATATAAAGCCTGATAAACCATGGATAACATATAAAGCCTGATAAACCATGGATAACATATAAAGCCTGATAAACCATGGATAACATATAAAGCCTGATAAACCATGGATAACATATAAAGCCTGATAAACCATGGATAACATATAAAGCCTGATAAACCATGGATAACATATAAAACCTGATGAACCATGAATAACATATAAAGCCAGATAAACCATGGATAACATATAAAACCTGATAAACCATGGATAACATATAAAACCTGATAAACCATGGATAACATATAAAGCCTGATAAACCATGGATAACATATAAAACCTGATAAACCATGAATAACATATAAAGCCTGATAAACCATGGATAACATATAAAACCTGATAAACCATGGATAACATATAAAACCTGATAAACCGTGGATAACATATAAAGCCTGATAAACCATGGGTAACATATAAAACCTGATAAACCATAGATAACATATAAAACCTGATAAACCATGGATAACATATAAAACCTGATAAACCATGGATAACATATAAAGCCTGATAAACCATGGAAAACATATAAAGCCTGATAAACCATGAATAACATATAAAGCCTGATAAACCATGGATAACATATAAAGCCTGATAAATCATGGATAACATATAAAGCCTGATAAACCATGGATAACATATAAAGCCTGATAAACCATGGATAACATATAAAGCCTGATAAACCATGGATAACATATAAAGCCTGATAAACCATGGATAACATATAAAGCCTGATAAACCATGAATAACATATAAAGCCAGATAAACCATGGATAACATATAAAACCTGATAAACCATAAATAACATATCAATCCTGATAAACCATGGATAACATATAAAGCCTGATAAACCATGGATAACATATAAAGTCTGATAAACCATGGATAACATATAAAGCCTGATAAACCATGGATAACATATAAAGCCTGATAAACCATAGATAACATATAAAGCCTGATAAACCATGAATAACATATAAAGCCTGATAAACCATGGATAACATATAAAGCCTGATAAATCATGGATAACATATAAAGCCTGATAAACCATGGATAACATATAAAGCCTGGTAAACCATGGATAACATATAAAGCCTGATAAACCATGGATAACATATAAAACCTGATAAACCATGAATAACATATAAAGCCTGATAAACCATGGATAACATATAAAACCTGATAAACCATGGATAACATATAAAACCTGATAAACCATGGATAACATATAAAGCCTGATAAACCATGGATAACATATAAAACCTGATAAACCATGAATAACATATAAAGCCTGATAAACCATGGATAACATATAAAACCTGATAAACCATGGATAACATATAAAACCTGATAAACCGTGGATAACATATAAAGCCTGATAAACCATGGATAACATATAAAACCTGATAAACCATGGATAACATATAAAACCTGATAAACCATGGATAACATATAAAACCTGATAAACCATGGATAACATATAAAACCTGAAAAACCATGGATAACATATAAAGCCTGATAAACCATGGATAACATATAAAGCCTGATAAACCATGGATAACATATAAAACCTGATAAACCATGGATAACATATAAAACCTGATAAACCATGGATAACATATAAAGCCTGATAAACCATGGATAACATATAAAACCTGATAAACCATGGATAACATATAAAACCTGATAAACCATGGATAACATATAAAACCTGATAAACCATGGATAACATATAAAACCTGATAAACCATGGATAACATATAAAGCCTGATAAACCATGGATAACATATAAAGCCTGATAAACCATGGATAACATATAAAGCCTGATAAACCATGGATAACATATAAAGCCTGATAAACCATTGATAACATATAAAGCCTGATAAACCATGAATAACATATAAAGCCAGATAAACCATGGATAACATATAAAACCTGATAAACCATAAATAACATATCAATCCTGATAAACCATGGATAACATATAAAGCCTGATAAACCATGGATAACATATAAAGTCTGATAAACCATGGATAACATATAAAGCCTGATAAACCATGGATAACATATAAAGCCTGATAAACCATAGATAACATATAAAGCCTGATAAACCATGAATAACATATAAAGCCTGATAAACCATGGATAACATATAAAGCCTGATAAATCATGGATAACATATAAAGCCTGATAAACCATGGATAACATATAAAGCCTGGTAAACCATGGATAACATATAAAGCCTGATAAACCATGGATAACATATAAAACCTGATAAACCATGAATAACATATAAAGCCTGATAAACCATGGATAACATATAAAACCTGATAAACCATGGATAACATATAAAACCTGATAAACCATGGATAACATATAAAGCCTGATAAACCATGGATAACATATAAAACCTGATAAACCATGAATAACATATAAAGCCTGATAAACCATGGATAACATATAAAACCTGATAAACCATGGATAACATATAAAACCTGATAAACCGTGGATAACATATAAAGCCTGATAAACCATGGATAACATATAAAACCTGATAAACCATGGATAACATATAAAACCTGATAAACCATGGATAACATATAAAACCTGATAAACCATGGATAACATATAAAACCTGATAAACCATGGATAACATATAAAGCCTGATAAACCATGGATAACATATAAAGCCTGATAAACCATGGATAACATATAAAACCTGATAAACCATGGATAACATATAAAACCTGATAAACCATGGATAACATATAAAACCTGATAAACCATGGATAACATATAAAACCTGATAAACCATGGATAACATATAAAACCTGATAAACCATGGATAACATATAAAGCCTGATAAACCATGGATAACATATAAAGCCTGATAAACCATGGATAACATATAAAGCCTGATAAACCATGGATAACATATAAAGCCTGATAAACCATGGATAACATATAAAACCTGATAAACCATGGATAACATATAAAACCTGATAAACCATGGATAACATATAAAGCCTGATAAACCATGGATAACATATAAAGCCTGATAAACCATGGATAACATATAAAACCTGATAAACCATGGATAACATATAAAACCTGATAAACCATGGATAACATATAAAACCTGATAAACCATGGATAACATATAAAGCCTGATAAACCATGGATAACATATAAAGCCTGATAAACCATGGATAACATATAAAACCTGATAAACCATGGATAACATATAAAACCTGATAAACCATGGATAACATATAAAACCTGATAAACCATGGATAACATATAAAACCTGATAAACCATGGATAACATATAAAGCCTGATAAACCATGGATAACATATAAAGCCTGATAAACCATGGATAACATATAAAGCCTGATAAACCATGGATAACATATAAAGCCTGATAAACCATGGATAACATATAAAGCCTGATAAACCATGAATAACATATAAAGCCTGATAAACCATGGATAATATATAAAGCCTGATAAACCATGGATAACATATAAAGCCTGATAAACCATGGATAACATATAAAGCCTGATAAACCACGGATTACATATAAAGCCTGATAATCCATGGATAACATATAAAGCCTGATAAACCACGGATAACATATAAAGCCTGATAAACCATGGATAACATATAAAGCCTGATAAACCACGGATAACATATAAAACTTGATAAACCATGGATAACATATAAAGCCTGATAAACCATGGATAACATATAAAGCCTGATAAACCATGGATAACATATAAAGCCTGATAAACCATGGATAACATATAAAGCCTGATAAACCATGGATAACATATAAAGCCTGATAAACCATGGATAACATATAAAGCCTGATAAACCATGGATAACATATAAAGCCTGATAAACCATGGATAACATATAAAGCCTGATAAACCATGGATGACATATAAAACCTGATAAACCATGGATAACATATAAAACCTGATAAACCATGGATAACATATCAATCCTGATAAACCACGGACAACATATAAAGCCTGATAAACCATGGATAACATATAAAGCCTGATAAACCATGGATAACATATAAAGCCTGATAAACCATGGATTACATATAAAGCCTGATAAACCATGAACAACATATAAAACCTGATAAACCATGGATAACATATAAAGCCTGATAAACCATGGATAACATATAAAGCCTGATAAACCATGGATAACATATAAAACCTGATAAACCATGGATAACATATAAAGCCTGATAAACCATGGATAACATATAAAACCTGATAAACCATGGATAACATATAAAGCCTGATAAACCATGGATAACATATAAAGCCTGATAAACCATGGATAACATATAAAGCCTGATAAACCATGGATAACATATAAAGCCTGATAAACCATGGATAACATATAAAGCCTGATAAACCATGGATAACATATAAAGCCTGATAAACCATGGATAACATATAAAGCCTGATAAACCATGGATAACATATAAAGCCTGATAAACCATGGATAACATATAAAGCCTGATAAACCATGGATAACATATAAAACCTGATAAACCATGGATAACATATAAAACCTGATAAACCATGGATAACATATAAAACCTGATAAACCATGGATAACATATAAAGCCTGATAAACCATGGATAACATATAAAACCTGATAAACCATGGATAACATATAAAACCTGATAAACCATGGATAACATATAAAACCTGATAAACCATGGATAACATATAAAACCTGATAAACCATGGATAACATATAAAGCCTGATAAACCATGGATAACATATAAAGCCTGATAAACCATGGATAACATATAAAACCTGATAAACCATGGATAACATATAAAACCTGATAAACCATGGATAACATATAAAGCCTGATAAACCATGGATAACATATAAAACCTGATAAACCATGGATAACATATAAAACCTGATAAACCATGGATAACATATAAAACCTGATAAACCATGGATAACATATAAAACCTGATAAACCATGGATAACATATAAAACCTGATAAACCATGGATAACATAAAAAACCTGATAAACCATGGATAACATATAAAGCCTGATAAACCATGGATAACATATAAAGCCTGATAAACCATGGATAACATATAAAGCCTGATAAACCATGGATAACATATAAAGCCTGATAAACCATAGATAACATAAAAAGCCTGATAAACCATGAATAACATATAAAGCCTGATAAACCATGGATAACATATAAAGCCTGATAAACCATGGATAACATATAAAGCCTGATAAACCATGGATAACATATAAAACCTGATAAACCATGGATAACATATAAAACCTGATAAACCATGGATAACATATGAAACCTGATAAACCATGTATAACATGTAAAACCTGATAAACCATGGATAACATATAAAGCCTGATAAACCATGGATAACATATAAAGCCTAATAAACCATGGATAACATATAAAGCCTGATAAACCATGGATAACATATAAAGCCTGATAAACCATGGATAACATATAAAGCCTGATAAACCATGGATAACATATAAAGCCTGATAAACCATGGATAACATATAAAGCCTGATAAACCATGGATAACATATAAAACCTGATAAACCATGGATAACATATAAAACCTGATAAACCATGGATAACATATAAAACCTGATAAACCATGGATAACATATAAAACCTGATAAACCATGGATAACATATAAAACTGATAAACCATGGATAACATATAAAGCCTGATAAACCATGGATAACATATAAAGCCTGATAAACCATGGATAACATATAAAACCTGATAAACCCATGGATAACATATAAAACCTGATAAACCATGGATAACATATAAAGCCTGATAAACCATGGATAACATATAAAGCCTGATAAACCATGAATAACATATAAAGCCAGATAAACCATGGATAACATATAAAACCTGATAAACCATAAATAACATATCAATCCTGATAAACCATGGATAACATATAAAGCCTGATAAACCATGGATAACATATAAAGTCTGATAAACCATGGATAACATATAAAGCCTGATAAACCATGGATAACATATAAAGCCTGATAAACCATAGATAACATATAAAGCCTGATAAACCATGAATAACATATAAAGCCTGATAAACCATGGATAACATATAAAGCCTGATAAATCATGGATAACATATAAAACCTGATAAACCATGGATAACATATAAAACCTGATAAACCATGGATAACATATAAAACCTGATAAACCATGGATAACATATAAAGCCTGATAAACCATGGATAACATATAAAGCCTGATAAACCATAGATAACATATAAAGCCTGATAAACCATGAATAACATATAAAGCCTGATAAACCATGGATAACATATAAAGCCTGATAAACCATGGATAACATATAAAGCCTGATAAACCATGGATAACATATAAAACCTGATAAACCACGGATAACATATAAAGCCTGATAAACCATGGATAACATATAAAACCTGATAAACCATGGATACCATATAAAGCCTGATAAACCATGGATAACATATAAAGCCTGATAAACCATGGATAACATATAAAGCCTGATAATCCATGAACAACATATAAAGCCTGATAAACCATGGATAACATATAAAGCCTGATAAACCATGGATAACATATAAAGCCTGATAAACCATGGATAACATATAAAGCCTGATAAACCATGGATAACATATAAAGCCTGATAAACCATGGATAACATATAAAGCCTGATAAACCATGGATAACATATAAAGCCTGATAAACCATGAATAACATATAAAGCCAGATAAACCATGGATAACATATAAAACCTGATAAACCATAAATAACATATCAATCCTGATAAACCATGGATAACATATAAAGCCTGATAAACCATGGATAACATATAAAGTCCGATAAACCATGGATAACATATAAAGCCTGATAAACCATGGATAACATATAAAGCCTGATAAACCATAGATAACATATAAAGCCTGATAAACCATGAATAACATATAAAGCCTGATAAACCATGGATAACATATAAAGCCTGATAAATCATGGATAACATATAAAGCCTGATAAACCATGGATAACATATAAAGCCTGGTAAACCATGGATAACATATAAAGCCTGATAAACCATGGATAACATATAAAACCTGATAAACCATGAATAACATATAAAGCCTGATAAACCATGGATAACATATAAAACCTGATAAACCATGGATAACATATAAAACCTGATAAACCATGGATAACATATAAAGCCTGATAAACCATGGATAACATATAAAACCTGATAAACCATGAATAACATATAAAGCCTGATAAACCATGGATAACATATAAAACCTGATAAACCATGGATAACATATAAAACCTGATAAACCGTGGATAACATATAAAGCCTGATAAACCATGGATAACATATAAAACCTGATAAACCATGGATAACATATAAAACCTGATAAACCATGGATAACATATAAAACCTGATAAACCATGGATAACATATAAAACCTGATAAACCATGGATAACATATAAAGCCTGATAAACCATGGATAACATATAAAGCCTGATAAACCATGGATAACATATAAAACCTGATAAACCATGGATAACATATAAAACCTGATAAACCATGGATAACATATAAAGCCTGATAAACCATGGATAACATATAAAACCTGATAAACCATGGATAACATATAAAACCTGATAAACCATGGATAACATATAAAACCTGATAAACCATGGATAACATATAAAACCTGATAAACCATGGATAACATATAAAACCTGATAAACCATGGATAACATATAAAACCTGATAAACCATGGATAACATATAAAGCCTGATAAACCATGGATAACATATAAAGCCTGATAAACCATGGATAACATATAAAGCCTGATAAACCATGGATAACATATAAAGCCTGATAAACCATGGATAACATATAAAGCCTGATAAACCATGGATAACATATAAAGCCTGATAAACCATGGATAACATATAAAGCCTGATAAACCATGGATAACATATAAAGCCTGATAAACCATGGATAACATATAAAGCCTGATAAACCATGAATAACATATAAAGCCAGATAAACCATGGATAACATATAAAACCTGATAAACCATAAATAACATATCAATCCTGATAAACCATGGATAACATATAAAGCCTGATAAACCATGGATAACATATAAAACCTGATAAACCATGGATAACATATAAAGCCTGATAAACCATGGATAACATATAAAGCCTGATAAACCATGGATAACATATAAAACCTGATAAACCATGGATAACATATAAAACCTGATAAACCATGGATAACATATAAAACCTGATAAACCATGGATAACATATAAAACCTGATAAACCATGGATAACATATAAAGCCTGATAAACCATGGATAACATATAAAGCCTGATAAACCATGGATAACATATAAAGCCTGATAAACCATGGATAACATATAAAACCTGATAAACCATGGATAACATATAAAACCTGATAAACCATGGATAACATATAAAACCTGATAAACCATGGATAACATATAAAACCTGATAAACCATGGATAACATATAAAACCTGATAAACCATGGATAACATATAAAGCCTGATAAACCATGGATAACATATAAAACCTGATAAACCATGGATAACATATAAAACCTGATAAACCATGGATAACATATAAAACCTGATAAACCATGGATAACATATAAAACCTGATAAACCATGGATAACATATAAAGCCTGATAAACCATGGATAACATATAAAGCCTGATAAACCATGGATAACATATAAAACCTGATAAACCATGGATAACATATAAAACCTGATAAACCATGGATAACATATAAAACCTGATAAACCATGGATAACATATAAAACCTGATAAACCATGGATAACATATAAAGCCTGATAAACCATGGATAACATATAAAGCCTGATAAACCATGGATAACATATAAAGCCTGATAAACCATGGATAACATATAAAGCCTGATAAACCATGGATAACATATAAAGCCTGATAAACCATGAATAACATATAAAGCCTGATAAACCATGGATAATATATAAAGCCTGATAAACCATGGATAACATATAAAGCCTGATAAACCATGGATAACATATAAAGCCTGATAAACCACGGATTACATATAAAGCCTGATAATCCATGGATAACATATAAAGCCTGATAAACCATGGATAACATATAAAGCCTGATAAACCACGGATAACATATAAAGCCTGATAAACCATGGATAACATATAAAGCCTGATAAACCACGGATAACATATAAAACTTGATAAACCATGGATAACATATAAAGCCTGATAAACCATGGATAACATATAAAACCTGATAAACCATAAATAACATATCAATCCTGATAAACCATGGATAACATATAAAGCCTGATAAACCATGGATAACATATAAGGTCTGATAAACCATGGATAACATATAAAGCCTGATAAACCATGGATAACATATAAAGCCTGATAAACCATAGATAACATATAAAGCCTGATAAACCATGAATAACATATAAAGCCTGATAAACCATGGATAACATATAAAGCCTGATAAATCATGGATAACATATAAAGCCTGATAAACCATGGATAACATATAAAGCCTGGTAAACCATGGATAACATATAAAGCCTGATAAACCATGGATAACATATAAAACCTGATAAACCATGAATAACATATAAAGCCTGATAAACCATGGATAACATATAAAACCTGATAAACCATGGATAACATATAAAACCTGATAAACCATGGATAACATATAAAGCCTGATAAACCATGGATAACATATAAAACCTGATAAACCATGAATAACATATAAAGCCTGATAAACCATGGATAACATATAAAACCTGATAAACCATGGATAACATATAAAACCTGATAAACCGTGGATAACATATAAAGCCTGATAAACCATGGATAACATATAAAACCTGATAAACCATGGATAACATATAAAACCTGATAAACCATGGATAACATATAAAACCTGATAAACCATGGATAACATATAAAACCTGATAAACCATGGATAACATATAAAGCCTGATAAACCATGGATAACATATAAAGCCTGATAAACCATGGATAACATATAAAACCTGATAAACCATGGATAACATATAAAACCTGATAAACCATGGATAACATATAAAGCCTGATAAACCATGGATAACATATAAAACCTGATAAACCATGGATAACATATAAAACCTGATAAACCATGGATAACATATAAAACCTGATAAACCATGGATAACATATAAAACCTGATAAACCATGGATAACATATAAAACCTGATAAACCATGGATAACATATAAAACCTGATAAACCATGGATAACATATAAAGCCTGATAAACTATGGATAACATATAAAGCCTGATAAACCATGGATAACATATAAAGCCTGATAAACCATGGATAACATATAAAGCCTGATAAACCATGGATAACATATAAAGCCTGATAAACCATGGATAACATATAAAGCCTGATAAACCATGGATAACATATAAAGCCTGATAAACCATGGATAACATATAAAGCCTGATAAACCATGGATAACATATAAAGCCTGATAAACCATGAATAACATATAAAGCCAGATAAACCATGGATAACATATAAAACCTGATAAACCATAAATAACATATCAATCCTGATAAACCATGGATAACATATAAAGCCTGATAAACCATGGATAACATATAAAACCTGATAAACCATGGATAACATATAAAGCCTGATAAACCATGGATAACATATAAAGCCTGATAAACCATGGATAACATATAAAACCTGATAAACCATGGATAACATATAAAACCTGATAAACCATGGATAACATATAAAACCTGATAAACCATGGATAACATATAAAACCTGATAAACCATGGATAACATATAAAGCCTGATAAACCATGGATAACATATAAAGCCTGATAAACCATGGATAACATATAAAGCCTGATAAACCATGGATAACATATAAAACCTGATAAACCATGGATAACATATAAAACCTGATAAACCATGGATAACATATAAAACCTGATAAACCATGGATAACATATAAAACCTGATAAACCATGGATAACATATAAAACCTGATAAACCATGGATAACATATAAAGCCTGATAAACCATGGATAACATATAAAACCTGATAAACCATGGATAACATATAAAACCTGATAAACCATGGATAACATATAAAACCTGATAAACCATGGATAACATATAAAACCTGATAAACCATGGATAACATATAAAGCCTGATAAACCATGGATAACATATAAAGCCTGATAAACCATGGATAACATATAAAACCTGATAAACCATGGATAACATATAAAACCTGATGAACCATGGATAACATATAAAACCTGATAAACCATGGATAACATATAAAACCTGATAAACCATGGATAACATATAAAGCCTGATAAACCATGGATAACATATAAAGCCTGATAAACCATTGATAACATATAAAACCTGATAAACCATGGATAACATATAAAACCTGATAAACCATGGATAACATATAAAACCTGATAAACCATGGATAACATATAAAACCTGATAAACCATGGATAACATACAAAACCTGATAAACCATGGATAACATATAAAGCCTGATAAACCATGGATAACATATAAAGCCTGATAAACCATGGATAACATATAAAACCTGATAAACCATGGATAACATATAAAACCTGATAAACCATGGATAACATATAAAGCCTGATAAACCATGGATAACATATAAAACCTGATAAACCATGGATAACATATAAAACCTGATAAACCATGGATAACATATAAAACCTGATAAACCATGGATAACATATAAAACCTGATAAACCATGGATAACATATAAAACCTGATAAACCATGGATAACATATAAAACCTGATAAACCATGGATAACATATAAAGCCTGATAAACCATGGATAACATATAAAGCCTGATAAACCATGGATAACATATAAAGCCTGATAAACCATGGATAACATATAAAGCCTGATAAACCATGGATAACATATAAAGCCTGATAAACCATGGATAACATATAAAGCCTGATAAACCATGGATAACATATAAAGCCTGATAAACCATGGATAACATATAAAGCCTGATAAACCATGGATAACATATAAAGCCTGATAAACCATGAAAAACATATAAAGCCAGATAAACCATGGATAACATATAAAACCTGATAAACCATAAATAACATATCAATCCTGATAAACCATGGATAACATATAAAGCCTGATAAACCATGGATAACATATAAAACCTGATAAACCATGGATAACATATAAAGCCTGATAAACCATGGATAACATATAAAGCCTGATAAACCATGGATAACATATAAAACCTGATAAACCATGGATAACATATAAAACCTGATAAACCATGGATAACATATAAAACCTGATAAACCATGGATAACATATAAAACCTGATAAACCATGGATAACATATAAAACCTGATAAACCATGGATAACATATAAAGCCTGATAAACCATGAATAACATATAAAGCCTGATAAACCATGGATAACATATAAAGCCTGATAAACCATGGATAACATATAAAGCCTGATAAACCATGGATAACATATAAAGCCTGATAAACCATGAATAACATATAAAGCCAGATAAACCATGGATAACATATAAAACCTGATAAACCATAAATAACATATCAATCCTGATAAACCATGGATAACATATAAAGCCTGATAAACCATGGATAACATATAAAGTCTGATAAACCATGGATAACATATAAAGCCTGATAAACCATGGATAACATATAAAGCCTGATAAACCATAGATAACATATAAAGCCTGATAAACCATGAATAACATATAAAGCCTGATAAACCATGGATAACATATAAAGCCTGATAAATCATGGATAACATATAAAGCCTGATAAACCATGGATAACATATAAAGCCTGGTAAACCATGGATAACATATAAAGCCTGATAAACCATGGATAACATATAAAACCTGATAAACCATGAATAACATATAAAGCCTGATAAACCATGGATAACATATAAAACCTGATAAACCATGGATAACATATAAAGCCTGATAAACCATGGATAACATATAAAACCTGATAAACCATGAATAACATATCAATCCTGATAAACCATGGATAACATATCAATCCTGATAAACCATGGATAACATATAAAGCCTGATAAACCATGAACAACATATAAAGCCTGATAAACCATGGATAACATATAAAGCCTGATAAACCATGGATAACATATAAAGCCTGATAAACCATGGATAACATATAAAACCTGATAAACCATAAATAACATATCAATCCTGATAAACCATGGATAACATATAAAGCCTGATAAACCATGGATAACATATAAAGTCTGATAAACCATGGATAACGTATAAAGCCTGATAAACCATGGATAACATATAAAGCCTGATAAACCATAGATAACATATAAAGCCTGATAAACCATGAATAACATATAAAGCCTGATAAACCATGGATAACATATAAAGCCTGATAAATCATGGATAACATATAAAGCCTGATAAACCATGGATAACATATAAAGCCTGGTAAACCATGGATAACATATAAAGCCTGATAAACCATGGATAACATATAAAACCTGATAAACCATGAATAACATATAAAGCCTGATAAACCATGGATAACATATAAAACCTGATAAACCATGGATAACATATAAAACCTGATAAACCATGGATAACATATAAAGCCTGATAAACCATGGATAACATATAAAACCTGATAAACCATGAATAACATATAAAGCCTGATAAACCATGGATAACATATAAAACCTGATAAACCATGGATAACATATAAAACCTGATAAACCGTGGATAACATATAAAGCCTGATAAACCATGGATAACATATAAAACCTGATAAACCATGGATAACATATAAAACCTGATAAACCATGGATAACATATAAAACCTGATAAACCATGGATAACATATAAAACCTGATAAACCATGGATAACATATAAAGCCTGATAAACCATGGATAACATATAAAGCCTGATAAACCATGGATAACATATAAAACCTGATAAACCATGGATAACATATAAAACCTGATAAACCATGGATAACATATAAAACCTGATAAACCATGGATAACATATAAAACCTGATAAACCATGGATAACATATAAAGCCTGATAAACCATGGATAACATATAAAGCCTGATAAACCATGGATAACATATAAAGCCTGATAAACCATGGATAACATATAAAGCCTGATAAACCATGGATAACATATAAAGCCTGATAAACCATGAATAACATATAAAGCCTGATAAACCATGGATAATATATAAAGCCTGATAAACCATGGATAACATATAAAGCCTGATAAACCATGGATAACATATAAAGCCTGATAAACCACGGATTACATATAAAGCCTGATAATCCATGGATAACATATAAAGCCTGATAAACCACGGATAACATATAAAGCCTGATAAACCATGGATAACATATAAAGCCTGATAAACCACGGATAACATATAAAACTTGATAAACCATGGATAACATATAAAGCCTGATAAACCATGGATAACATATAAAGCCTGATAAACCATGGATAACATATAAAGCCTGATAAACCATGGATAACATATAAAGCCTGATAAACCATGGATAACATATAAAGCCTGATAAACCATGGATAACATATAAAGCCTGATAAACCATGGATAACATATAAAGCCTGATAAACCATGGATAACATATAAAGCCTGATAAACCATGGATGACATATAAAACCTGATAAACCATGGATAACATATAAAACCTGATAAACCATGGATAACATATCAATCCTGATAAACCACGGACAACATATAAAGCCTGATAAACCATGGATAACATATAAAGCCTGATAAACCACGGATAACATATAAAGCCTGATAAACCATGGATAACATATAAAGCCTGATAAACCATGAACAACATATAAAACCTGATAAACCATGGATAACATATAAAGCCTGATAAACCATGGATAACATATAAAGCCTGATAAACCATGGATAACATATAAAGCCCGATAAACCATGGATAACATATAAAACCTGATAAACCATGGATAACATATAAAGCCTGATAAACCATGGATTAAATATAAAGCCTGATAAACCATGGATAACATATAAAGCCTGATAAACCATGGATAACATATAAAGCCTGATAAACCATGGATAGTATATAAAGCCTGATAAACCATGGATAACATATAAAGCCTGATAAACCATGGATAACATATAAAGCCTGATAAACCATGGATAACATATAAAGTCTGATAAACCATGGATAACATATAAAGCCTGATAAACCATGGATAACATATAAAGCCTGATAAACCATGGATAACATATAAAGCCTGATAAACCATGGATAACATATAAAACCTGATAAACCATGGATAACATATAAAGCCTGATAAACCATGGATAACATATATAGCCTGATAAACCATGGATAACATATAAAGCCTGATAAACCATGGATAACATATAAAGCCTGATAAACCATAGATAACATATAAAGCCTGATAAACCATGGATAACATATAAAGCCTGATAAACCATGGATAACATATAAAACCTGATAAACCATGGATAACATATAAAACCTGATAAACCATGGATAACATATAAAACCTGATAAACCATGAACAACATATAAAGCCTGATAAACCATGAATAACATATAAAACCTGATAAACCATGGATAACATATAAAGCCTAATAAACCATGGATAACATATAAAGCCTGATAAACCACGGATAACATATAAAGCCTGATAAACCATGGATAACATATAAAACCTGATAAACCATGGATACCATATAAAGCCTGATAAACCATGGATAACATATAAAGCCTGATAAACCATGGATAACATATAAAGCCTGATAATCCATGAACAACATATAAAGCCTGATAAACCATAGATAACATATAAAGCCTGATAAACCATGGATAACATATAAAGCCTGATAAACCATGGATAACATATAAAGCCTGATAAACCATGGATAACATATAAAACCTGATAAACCATGGATAACATAAAAAGCCTGATAAACCATGGATAACATATAAAGCCTGATAAACCATGGATAACATATAAAGCCTGATAAACCACGGATAACATATAAAGCCTGATAAACCATGGATAACATATAAAACCTGATAAACCATGAATAACATATCAATCCTGATAAACCATGGATAACATATCAATCCTGATAAACCATGGATAACATATAAAGCCTGATAAACCATGAACAACATATAAAGCCTGATAAACCATGAATAACATATAAAACCTGATAAACCATGGATAACATATAAAGCCTGATAAACCATGAACAACATATAAAGCCTGATAAACCATGAATAACATATAAAACCTGATAAACCATGGATAACATATAAAACCTGATAAACCGTGGATACCATATAAAGCCTGATAAACCATGGATAACATATAAAGCCTGATAAACCATGGATAACATATAAAGACTGATAATCCATGAACAACATATAAAGCCTGATAAACCATAGATAACATATAAAGCCTGATAAACCATGGATAACATATAAAGCCTGATAAACCATGGATAACATATAAAGCCTGATAAACCATGGATAACATATAAAACCTGATAAACCATGGATAACATAAAAAGCCTGATAAACCATGGATAACATATAAAGCCTGATAAACCATGGATAACATATAAAGCCTGATAAACCACGGATAACATATAAAGCCTGATAAACCATGGATAACATATAAAACCTGATAAACCATGGATACCATATAAAGCCTGATAAACCATGGATAACATATAAAGCCTGATAAACCATGGATAACATATAAAGCCTGATAATCCATGAACAACATATAAAGCCTGATAAACCA
Source organism: Watersipora subatra (assembly GCF_963576615.1). Taxonomy (NCBI): domain Eukaryota; kingdom Metazoa; phylum Bryozoa; class Gymnolaemata; order Cheilostomatida; family Watersiporidae; genus Watersipora; species Watersipora subatra. Next base: position 59,383 of record NW_027045282.1, read on the forward strand.
TGGATAACATATAAAGCCTGATAAACCATGGATAACATATAAAGCCTGATAAACCATGGATAACATATAAAGCCTGATAATCCATGAACAACATATAAAGCCTGATAAACCATGGATAACATATAAAGCCTGATAAACCATGGATAACATATAAAGCCTGATAAACCATGGATAACATATAAAGCCTGATAAACCATGGATAACATATAAAGCCTGATAAACCATGGATAACATATAAAGCCTGATAAACCATGGATAACATATAAAGCCTGATAAACCATGAATAACATATAAAGCCAGATAAACCATGGATAACATATAAAACCTGATAAACCATAAATAACATATCAATCCTGATAAACCATGGATAACATATAAAGCCTGATAAACCATGGATAACATATAAAGTCTGATAAACCATGGATAACATATAAAGCCTGATAAACCATGGATAACATATAAAGCCTGATAAACCATAGATAACATATAAAGCCTGATAAACCACGGATAACATATAAAGCCTGATAAACCATGGATAACATATAAAACCTGATAAACCATGGATACCATATAAAGCCTGATAAACCATGGATAACATATAAAGCCTGATAAACCATGGATAACATATAAAGCCTGATAATCCATGAACAACATATAAAGCCTGATAAACCATAGATAACATATAAAGCCTGATAAACCATGGATAACATATAAAGCCTGATAAACCATGGATAACATATAAAGCCTGATAAACCATGGATAACATATAAAACCTGATAAACCATGGATAACATAAAAAGCCTGATAAACCATGGATAACATATAAAGCCTGATAAACCATGGATAACATATAAAGCCTGATAAACCACGGATAACATATAAAGCCTGATAAACCATGGATAACATATAAAACCTGATAAACCATGAATAACATATCAATCCTGATAAACCATGGATAACATATCAATCCTGATAAACCATGGATAACATATAAAGCCTGATAAACCATGAACAACATATAAAGCCTGATAAACCATGAATAACATATAAAACCTGATAAACCATGGATAACATATAAAGCCTGATAAACCATGAACAACATATAAAGCCTGATAAACCATGGATAACATATAAAACCTGATAAACCATGGATAACATATAAAACCTGATAAACCATGGATAACATATAAAACCTGATAAACCATGAACAACATATAAAGCCTGATAAACCATGAATAACATATAAAACCTGATAAACCATGGATAACATATAAAGCATAATAAACCATGGATAACATATAAAGCCTGATAAACCACGGATAACATATAAAGCCTGATAAACCATGGATAACATATAAAACCTGATAAACCATGGATACCATATAAAGCCTGATAAACCATGGATAACATATAAAGCCTGATAAACCATGGATAACATATAAAGCCTGATAATCCATGAACAACATATAAAGCCTGATAAACCATAGATAACATATAAAGCCTGATAAACCATGGATAACATATAAAGCCTGATAAACCATGGATAACATATAAAGCCTGATAAACCATGGATAACATATAAAGCCTGATAAACCATGGATAACATATAAAGCCTGATAAACCATGGATAACATATAAAACCTGATAAACCATGGATAACATATAAAGCCTGATAAACCATAGATAACATATAAAGCCTGATAAACCATGAATAACATATAAAACCTGATAAACCATGGATAACATATAAAACCTGATAAACCGTGGATACCATATAAAGCCTGATAAACCATGGATAACATATAAAGCCTGATAAACCATGGATAACATATAAAGCCTGATAATCCATGAACAACATATAAAGCCTGATAAACCATAGATAACATATAAAGCCTGATAAACCATGGATAACATATAAAGCCTGATAAACCATGGATAACATATAAAGCCTGATAAACCATGGATAACATATAAAGCCTGATAAACCATGGATAACATATAAAGCCTGATAAACCATGAATAACATATAAAGCCAGATAAACCATGGATAACATATAAAACCTGATAAACCGTGGATACCATATAAAGCCTGATAAACCATGGATAACATATAAAGCCTGATAAACCATGGATAACATATAAAGCCTGATAATCCATGAACAACATATAAAGCCTGATAAACCATAGATAACATATAAAGCCTGATAAACCATGGATAACATATAAAGTCTGATAAACCATGGATAACATATAAAGCCTGATAAACCATGAATAACATATAAAGCCTGATAAACCATGGATAACATATAAAGCCTGATAAATCATGGATAACATATAAAACCTGATAAACCATGGATAACATATAAAACCTGATAAACCATGGATAACATATAAAACCTGATAAACCATGGATAACATATAAAGCCTGATAAACCATGGATAACATATAAAGCCTGATAAACCATAGATAACATATAAAGCCTGATAAACCATGAATAACATATAAAGCCTGATAAACCATGGATAACATATAAAGCCTGATAAATCATGGATAACATATAAAGCCTGATAAACCATGGATAACATATAAAACCTGATAAACCACGGATAACATATAAAGCCTGATAAACCATAAATAACATATCAATCCTGATAAACCATGGATAACATATAAAGCCTGATAAACCATGGATAACATATAAAGCCTGATAAACCATGGATAACATATAAAGCCTGATAAACCATGGATAACATATAAAGCCTGATAAACCATGAATAACATATAAAGCCAGATAAACCATGGATAACATATAAAACCTGATAAACCATAGATAACATATAAAGCCTGATAAACCATGGATAACATATAAAGCCTGATAAACCATGAATAACATATAAAGCCTGATAAACCATGGATAACATATAAAGCCTGATAAACCATGAATAACATATCAATCCTGATAAACCATGGATAACATATAAAGCCTGATAAACCATGGATAACATATAAAGCCTGATAAACCATGGATAACATATAAAGCCTGATAAACCATGGATAACATATAAAGCCTGATAAACCATGGATAACATATAAAGCCTGATAAACCATGGATAACATATAAAGCCTGATAAACCATGGATAACATATAAAGCCTGATAAACCATGGATAACATATAAAGCCTGATAAACCATGGATAACATATATGGATAACTAGGGATCTTTCTTGGATGATTAAAAAGAAATATCAAGCTTATAGAAGATTATGAAATGCTCCACTAAACCCTGAATTGAGAAGGAAGTATACCTTGCTTAGAAATGATGTACGCACAAAATTGAAGAATGCAAAGTTTAGCTATTTTTCACAAGCTTTTGATCAATGTTGTAATTCTAAGCTTCTAATTCTAATTAAAAGATTGTTGTAAACAACAAGCTTTTAAATAATCTAAGTTTGGCAAACCGTAAGCTACCATCAAATTTTATTGGCTTTCAAAATCCTTCTTGTATAGCTTCAAGTGATTATGATATAGCTAATGAATTTAACTTATATTTCTGTAACATTGGAAAGCGTTTGGCTTCTAAATTTTAATTTTCTAAAGTTTACAACAGAAACTGGTCTTTGGTTAAATGTTGATATCTTATTTTTTTCTACATAAACTTCTGAGCGAAATCCGTTATGATTACCAATAGAGCGACCACCATAACATCGCAGCCAAGCCGCATAGACGGAAGAGAACAACTCCCTTTCAATGCAGCTGATGCATCAGGTGCAGTACATCTTTTGACAAGCTGTTGTGTTGCTCGCCCGCTCGACGGGGGGACCACTCCGCAAAAACAACAGTTTGTCAAGACAGGCTAACGTAATCCTTGCTTTCAAACTGTGTATATTACACAGCAGCTTGCCATTTTACTTCTAATATTGCATTTCTCCTATTGCAGGGAGAGATATAAACATATAATCTTTTCCTTTCATTATTGCTGTTTGTTGTATATAATAACACCCACACCCAGTACATTACAGCTACCATGGCAGTTATCCTATTGCACTGCAGTGCCATTTGACTGCTAATATTGCATTTCTTAACCAGCAGTATTCTTTCTTTTCTCCAATATCACTTTGGTCATGGGCTGTATGACAGTGGAATTTCTAGTTTGTATATACATCGCAGGTTTTATGATATAAATTCATTCTGAAGGAACATGGTGCAGGCTCGTGTATATTGAAGAAAAATTCATACGAAAGAAGAATCAATGAATTATTTTGAATACCATATTCTTGTTCAGTGGCCTTGAATTAGTGGAGATAAATGATATAAAGCCCCCATGGCTGTATATTGGGGAGCTGTAAATCATTCCCAGGGGTGGAACAGGCACCATGTGCACACCAAATTTCACGTCTTAAAGATGTGGATGCATCAAAACATTCAATTTAATGAAATTAAGACCCATAAAAGGCTAAAAAATCAGCTACAATTTGATGCCATTTTTGTCTTTGTAGACCAACCCTGTCCAGAGATATATGTGTTTGAATGAGGCCCCCTTTTAAAAAGCTCACGTTTCAGCGGGTGCTTCTTTCGTGACCTCACAAGCGATATATCTGAAAAGAAACCACGAGCGATAAATATGAGGTCGCTTCCTTAGCCAATCATCAGCGCGAAATTTTTATATAGGCCGTAATAAATGTTATCACTCGTAAAACGTGTTGTCTGTGATCTCAAATTTAGGGATTTTACTCTATTATTAAATCGCATGGACATCGATATTTACTAAATTAATTAACATTGTTACTTTAATGAATTACTCAATCGACACGTTTTATTGGCGAACAATATACATGTAATTGTAAAATTGCTGTAAAGTTACAGCGAAGGTGGGTCAGGTATAATTGCAGTGGCTCAAAACCTGGTCAGTTTCTGGGTCGTTTTGTAGGGGTGGAGCTTAATCCGGAAATACAAAAGCTTTAAAATTAGTCGTACTGAGCCGCAGCTAGTCGTTTTAAGCCACTGCAAACGTTTAGTTGTTGAGAAATCGAGTAGTTATCTTTTTGTTTAACAAAATATCACGTAAGCATCTTTTTTAAGCAAATTTTCAATTACAAATATGAGTTTTTTAGCAAAATAACATAGTATTTCTATAGCTGTTTATTGTAGTTTTTCTTGTTAAGAATAAATGGTATCATGCTCACGAAACGGAAAAAATCTCAAAAATACACCATTAATTATTCTGTATTCGTTTATATTTAAAAAATAGTTTTATATTTTTTTAATATGAATACACTTTTGTAAAGCGGTATTACATGAAATATTGAAAAGCTACGATTATGTTCTGAACAAATAAAATGCACTGAAAAAAACTCGCAAAAGTGGGATGGGGACAACCCCTAGCTCTAGATCTCTGGGCTTTAACCAACGCTACAACCTGCTGAACCCAACAGGAGGAAGCTGAAACCAACTCATTTATGCTCTGCTGAACCCAACAGAGTGCGCTGAACCCAACGCTGCTGACTGTACAACCTGCTGAAACCAACAGGAGGGAGCTGAACCCAACTCGCTTCCGTTCTGCTGAAACCAGCAGAGTGCGCTGAAACCAATGCTGCCAACTGTACAACCTGCCGAACCCAACAGGAGGGAGCTGAAACCAACTCACTTCCGTTCTGCTGAAACCAACAGAGTGCGCTGAAACCAACGCTGTAACCTGCTGAAACCAACAGGAGAGAACACAACTCTTGTAAGGATAATTATTTAATTATCCTATTTATTTGTAGTAATTTTGTGTGAGCTTGCTGTTAGTGACGATTATAAACGATATTTCTCCAACAATAACAACTTTATTATAGTAATACTAATCACGCGTCCATATCAAGAGTCACACCCAAGCTGAACTGCCTAAAAATTAGTGGCAGTATTTATATTACATAAGCGATTGGTAGAGGTGGAACGAGACAGGTTTTTTAAGTTCGAGACGAGACTCGAGACGCTGTCTTGTAAAAATTCGAGACTCGTGACACGAGACAGTAAAATAATGAGCATTTGGTGATGATTTCACTACACAAGTACTAGCTACTTGGTATATATAAAATTAATAAAACTATTTTTAAATTGAATTTTCACCTGGTGTAGACGATTCAAATACAACATTTTAATAGTGATATGCATGTAGTTTTTGTAAACAAGTGACACAAACAGCTCTAAAATACCGAAGTTATATATTCTAAGAATTTTAAGCTTGATTGATCATAATTATTATAAACATATTGCTTTGTACATATATATTTTTACCATCTATTGAATAGTTTTTACTTTTTAATGTAATGTGTAATGAAACCGATAGCCGTCGCTGTACAAAGAAATACCGCAACTAAAAGAACATATGATAACACTTTCATTCTTATCGTTTCATTAATTTTAAGTTTTGTTTGTGTATTAACTGTAGTATGTGAATTATATTTGAATTGTACTCAAGAAATTATATTAATTACTGTATACATGCACATGAATTTTCTTATATTGAGCTAACAAAGCGTCATTGTTAACCGAACACGGACTATGGTCGACACGGCCTTTCGTTCGTTTCTCCGTGTCCGGGCAAGTTTTACCCGCGATTGGTAGTATATACGTAAGAGAGGCCCGAATTTTATGACGGGCAGTTGGTGATTAGACACGATACGATAAAATACCGACATTTTACCCGCAAGTCTTATTTATTAAATTGGATTATCCGAAGAGTAATTAGATACGACCCGGTATCCGTTTCAAGGACCCAGAACCGAACTAAAATATAACAGGGCTGTTGTCCGGACTACATGATTAGACTCAGTGGCCAACATAATCAATAGCAACCGGTAGTAACGGATCGGGTATAACTTTAAAGGCAGTTGCCCGCAATCCATTGCAATATATGGAGTTGTTACTACCGCAAGAAGCCATGTTTTAACAACCGTGCGCATGCGCTTTAGTTCTATTTCCTGTCTCGAGTTTGGCAATAGTTATGTCGAGACGAGACAGGTCGATACTCGAGACGTCTCGTGTCTCGTTCCACATCTAGCGATTTGCCTAAAGATTGACGGTTATCGTTCAAACCGACCAATCATATAGTCTTGCTGACTGCCGAGTTTCTAAGAATTTTCACATACAGAACAATAAAAAATTATTGCTAGACAATGAGCCATTGTACCGTAACAATCTAAACACTAACAAAAAGCCTAGAAAATTACACATATACTGGGTAGCGAACAGTAATTGTAAAAAAACAATAAGACATATTTCGATAACGAATAGGGCTAATTACAAAATCTTATCTCGAGAAAACGTAGAACAAAAACGGAAACAATATTGTTTAAGTAATCTTAAACCACTAACAATTAATTATAATGAAAACTTAGAATATTTTGACATGTAACAATGAACATAAAAAATGTCTTCCAATGAGTGAACGGTAAGAAATAAATTATAGAAGATTGTTCACTGCGTAAAAGCCTTAATACATGGCATCTGTTATCCTTTCTAGGTCAACCACTATCCCAGAAGTCCCTTCTCTATATATATATTGGCTACGTCACCTTTTCCCTTTGATCAGTTCACCATGTTTTTTTTTTGCGCCGGGTGTCCGGAGCGCCTTGATGAGCCTGACGTCCATGGGACCGATAGCATCCAAATAAGACAACTCTTCGGAGTTATTCCCCCACGGTCTTTTTCATGGCCACCACTCCTTTCATAGAGTTTGTTCTTTAGAATATCTCGCTTTATTTTTACGTTTACCACAGCACATTAAAACGATTGTCTACTTTGTTACCATTCTGAGAGCCTAAAATGATTCTATTTAATTTCACTGTAAATATTAATATTAGCATCTCGTTAGGCATTGACTGTAAAAATGAATACAACAGAAGACATCGGTTTCTTATCTTTACTGTATTTGCTGCAAGCACACACTTTTTTAACAAATAACTTTGTATTACTACTAAGTCTCAACTGTAGCACCTTTTGAAACAACGACAGTATATCGCTACCTAAGGAACAACCATTTAATTGTGTATCTCAAATTTTATTTGAACTTGTTACTACAATGGTGCACTGTCAGTAGCACCGCCAGGCCTAGGCTGTATCTCATCTGTTTGGTTCACAAGAAGTGTAGGAGAGGAGGCAAGGTAAAGCAAATTTGTGTAGTCTCCTGCAATGCAGGGCAGTTATATTTTCGGACTAGACAGTCTGCCCGTGATCAGTTGTCCTCAGTAATCAGAGTCAGTTACTGCTTGCAATTTGTCTTGAAAAATTAATTGAAATGCACTACATATTCATATTGCTTCAACCTTAAAAGAAGACCTCAGTGGGTCATCATGTATTCATAACTGACTTTTTGTATTCGTCATTTCATCTTCTATATAGGCCTACCTACAGGCCTCCCGTGCCTGTAGTCGGCAATCGTGTCGGTAGGTTATCGAAGGCTCGATAGCCTACCGACAGTCAACTTCTACGAGGAGCCTGAGGGCCTACCAAATATATTTTTTAATTGCAGTGCATTTAAGCATTATGCCACTCGTTCTTGCCTCATCGTTAGAAGAGGCTGAGCAAGCCATCAAAGCCCATGAAATCGAATATGGCAACAAGTTTTACACATACCATGAGGACGGTATATTAAACAAGCATGAAAAACCTTTTGAAGAAAATCTCATATCCTTAAAGCACTTTTTCTCTACTGCCTAATTTGTGATCTTGTGTTGAAAATGAACATTTTATACCTGGATATTTTAGTGTAACCTTGATTGGGAAGTGTAACCTTGATTGTAAAATGTAGGCCTATGCTTGGTTGTTGTGCAATAGAAGTACATGTCAATAGTAGCTTATATGTTTTTATGCGGCAGTTTTATGAGGCCCTTTTTGGTTTGTTTTTGTACCATGTGATCTATGATGTCACAGGCCCTACTTGAAGCAGAGTTGACATAGATTTCATCAGCTCACTAGCAACTCACACTGGATACACACCATCTACCTCTCAGCAATAAAGGATTACTCTCTATGGACACTCAACTCTTAAGCTTAATTTAACGAAATGGATATTCGTGTATATACAGACATGCAGTGGATTACAATCAAGCTTATAGTGCAGCCTTGATTCGAAGATATACATGGGCTTCAATGTACATGCATTGACATGCAATTGAAATGACATTAAAAATCATTGTATATATTAATAACTACAATCAAGCAAGCAATAAATGTATAAAGCATCATATACATGCAGCAGTTAGTTCTCAATTGAGTGTTAGCAATCAAGTAAGGCTAAAAACCTACAACGTCTTCAGCCAATGAATCTAAAAATTATGTACCATGTTTCTTAATTTTAAAATTTTATCTGCTCTAATTTAGCAAGGTGAAGATATTTGGAGAGGTAAGCAGGTCATTCATGACAGTCAAGGCTATTCATGTATGTATGGCGAAGAAAAAGAGTATGGCTGCATGTACGGCCCTGAAAGACATCAAACCCAGAAAAAAAAGTACAAAGAACAGCGGAGGGTAAGTTACCGGTACAGTTCGACCGGACGTTTAATGTAAACTTTACATTTCTCTTAAACGAGTTTAGCTTACAATGCACAATGTAAAAGTGAGTTTTAATCTTACACTAAACTTAATCCTACATTGTTTCTGTTTTTTTAATTTTTCATCAAGTTTGAATTTTTTTGCCTTGTTTTTAGACTTGCTGCCACCTTTGCTTTTTGCCGGACTTCAAAAATCCTTTTTGATCTAACGAGAAAGAACGCCCAATGCTGTTTTTAAGTGACCGCTAGCGTACTCGTAACAGTGTACTGTAGCGGCTGTATCATTGAATGTCTTGTATGCTCAGGCTTTGAATTGTTCTCTAAAAGCAAATACTTGTTCAGTCTTTTTCTCAAATCTCAAATATCTCACATGATGAGACACCTGTATCTCAAGGTATTAATGTACACAATTTTTCAATACACAAAGCTCGAAACTGCAACATTTCATAACCAAGTTGTAGTCACCAATGTTTTTTACAGGCAGCTTATAATTGATTCTCAATATTCCATCTCACAAAATCTTTGCTTTTTCATGTGAGAAACTTGCAACTTTGTGCAGAGAGGTAAAGATGTATGATTCATCAAGGAAAAAAAGTAACTCTGTTACCTATTTTTATTTGGAGGTTCATGTGTCACAGTTGATTAAAACTAAACAATAAAAACATCAAAGGAAGACAGTAGGATGAATGGATAGATAGTTACTGGGTCTGGTTATTGGGTTACTATTAGTTTAGGTTATGTTTAGTATTGGTCAGACTGTACCAGTTTCACTAATTTCCTGTAGCAATCTAGCAGGTAGATCATTGTATATCAATGCCACACCATTTCAACAGTGCCAAGGTAATCTACCAAAATGCTAATGAAGACTTCATTAGCATTTTGGTAGATTACCTTGGAACTTCATTATGAAGTTACCCTAAAACTCTGTTTTAATGGCCTCTATTTTTCAACCCTTCCCTTATAGTATTGTTTTAAATGGTGAGGTTTAAATACAAGGTGGTGTGGTGTTTTTCGAATAGCTCCTCATAATTTTGGAAAGATAAATTTAAGCATTTTATTGGTGAAGCTAATGTTGCTTATCCTTTGCATCTCCTTCAGGCTGAGCAAATTTATACTTTTAAATTAACATTTATGTGCTAAGGATGGGTTGTTCATATTGATAGGCTCACTATTCAGCAGAACACACAAAAATAATTTTGATTTATATTGTAAAGCAATAGTGACTTGATTAGTAAGAATTGTCATTGATAGGTTAACACATTTAAAAAATTGTCGCCATCTCTAAAGTTACATGGTTACTTATGAAGGCAACAAATTGCATCGATTATCCATGTAATATTTTGTTATAATTGTTTGGTCAAAAAACACTTACGCTTTATCGTATTTTCATCTATGGATCTTTGGTTATGGAAGGGTAATAAGGAATGCCATGTTTTACCATGTCATCTAGAGTGAACAAAAAGATATTACGGCCTTAATGTAGCCTATCATCTATAGTTTACAGCATCTCTATCCATTATTAATCAGGTTACCAACAAATCATGATTATTTATATGGAATTGGCAATAAGTTGAACTTTTGACCACAAAAATGGCATTGCTTTGTAGAAATTTTCATTCTAACCCACCCTTGTGTCACATGCCATTGCTTCACACTTTATTGTTGCCTTGAATAAAATTTACATAATTTTTATTCATTTTATATTTCTAATTACCATTTGGTGTAAACATATAAGAATTTGTCATGACTTAACCAAAAGTCATTTTAAAAATCAGTAGAAAATTTACAATAGGACTTGAGTGGCTCTTTTAATAAATCTTTATATAGTAAGATGTGATTTTATATGACTTTAACTTGATAAATCTCATAAAAAATTTTAAACTGGTAAAAGTATTTGGAGAATTATGTTTTATTGTAGTATAATACATGCCAGTTAAATCAATGAGCAGTTTCTTTAATCATGTCTGATCATATTTTCTGATCATTTTCGGTTTTAAATCTAAATTAAATGTTTATTTCTCATGTTATTATGCATCTACTCAAAGCGGATGGAATCTGATTAGATAACGTTCTAACACTGAAATTCATAAACACAATGCAAGCTACAAAATGCTATGCTGCCTACACGAAAATTGTCTGCCATCTCTAAGGGTAGTTTGGAATGAGTACTGCGTAATACTAATTTAGCTTTGAAGAGTACACATTGCTGTTTAGATAAATAAAACAATTGTGGTAAATGAGCGTCGAAGATGTGTGCTTCCCATCAAGTTGTTGTAGAGCTAATGCAATGATGGTGTATAAAACCAGTGAGGTGAATCATAAAAAATAGAAAATCTGTATGTGGAAACTAATAATGCTGCAGGTACGTACAGTACAACCCACAAATTAAAAAAGTTAGTCAAGTTTTTTCTTTATATATGCGCAAAGACATG
>NW_027045283.1:0-12476 GCF_963576615.1 Watersipora subatra
CTCCGTGAAGTACTGAAGTCGTGAAAGGCGAATCGAGAAGTAACGGAGGGGTTATTGGATGCATCTGTATAGAAATATGTGAAGGTCAACCATCTAATTATCCATCTAATTAAACAGAACTTCATATATGAATCCTTACACAGTGTGGTAAAGGTTAAAACAAGTATTTAGAGGGTTCGCTGCAAATTTATAATGATGTGCTGAGAAAAAAAAACCTCTTTAATCTAGTTGGAAAGCTCATTGTTACTTTATCTTTTAAACGCTGACCCAAAAAGCATAAGAGAGAGGAGTGGAGAGTATTTGAATTTCTATCTGAATTATATAAAAAAATTGATCTTAAAGCTTTATGGAAAAAATCACCAGTAGTAGACAAAACACCCTACACTAAAACTGCTCATTAAGATTTATCTTCCCTCTGCTGTGCTCATCTTTGGTATTTAAATGAAGCACGCCACAGGACTTGGGAGCAATTCTAACGACGATTTCAATATATAGAGAAAGTTTCAAGAACAAGTTATAGTTTTTTTAGCCAAAGATCCTAAGAGCCAAAGAGCCATCAATGATTAGATCATATGATGAAAGATAAGAACAGGACAAACAGGAGTCACTCATTTCACATTCCATAAAGCGAAAAATAGTCAACTACGAATGTTGCCAGTACAACGATGCTCTCACCGTTAAAGGATAGCCATCTGTGTACATGTATTTTACTTTTTATATATTTCCTTATTTAATGTTTTGTACCCGGAGAAGTACTGAATCAAAGAATGGTTAATCGAGAAGCGGAGAAGGATTACTGGATGCATATTCACTTGTAGAGTATTATGTCAAGGTCTGTCATTCGATTAGCTCTCAGTCTGCAATCAAACAGGTGAATATTTCAATATAACACAGAACAACATCAACAAGCAACATAATCTCAAAACTAAATGACAACCATGAACCTTTCCATTACCTCGCTTGTTCCAGGGAAAATACTTTGATAAATATTTGTGTACACTCTTAGCCTCACTATCAGACTTCCCAAAGTAAAACACGAATTCTATGAGATAAACAGTTGTCCAGCAACTCAAACAGCACATCAATAAGGATAGATGTTGGTAAAGCATCCAAAGACTATGTATGAGGCTTTAGAACTAGAAACTGCTGACTGAACATTCACTTAATCCTTTGATGGGTGAAAATATATTTATGTCACCGATTTCGGCATTTTTTAAAGTGGTTTTATAGATGTCGAGGTATCAAACCGAGGTAAACAAAAAACTACTTAAAATAAAAGCTATCAGACTCATAGACTATTAATAATTTCAATTGTGTTGCTTTCAAAGTTTTGAGAAAAAACTGAAAAACATTAGAGTTAGAAAACAGACCTTGATACGCTGTAAACTACTTTGAGTAGTTTAGCACAAAGACTACTTTGAGTAAAACATACTAAACTGATAGAACCATAGTAAAACATACTAAACTGATAGAACCATAGTAAAACATACTAAACTGATAGAACCATAGTAAAACATACTAAACTGATAGAACCATTACTTATTTCAATTGTGTTGCTTTCCAAGTTTTGAGAAAAAACTGAAAAACATTGGAGTTAGAAAACAGACCTTGATATGCTGTAACAATGGCAGCTCCTGATGCTAGTAAGCTGCTCTTAAAGAGCATTCTAATCGATCATCTAATGTTTTAAAGTCTTCAGATCAGGTTGTAAACTACCTCCTGGATGAATATGAAAACAATGGGTTATCTTTGAGCCTTAGTGGCTTCTAATTAGAGTGTGGTTCAGATGATTACGATGATCAATTTTCTCAGGCACACTGAGTGCTAAAACCGCAGCAACCCGACAATGGATGAATTCATGGATATTGATGTAATCTAGATGATATCTCTAATATATATGATGTATCTCATATTATTCATTTGAGAAATACAGAGATTTCAATCAGGTGCATGATGCTTGGGCTGTATAGCAACACAAATAAGATATAGCATATGCTTTTTGCTTGACTGTATCCTGCCAGCTTTAGGGCTGTAACTACCTAGATGCGACAACCTTGACTGTTCTATTGGTGAGACAACTCCTCATTGCAAGGTGTAGTATCACATGTTTTTGAGCCTTGTGGTTTTCAACAATTTTTGGTAAACCAGTTTAGCTAGACTAAAAATAAATGCTTAGTTGTTAAACAATACGAATAGGAGCATAGGGAACCATAGATGCAAGTATGAAAATGATGAGACAACTCCATAAAGCAGCCATATCAAATATTTGGTTTGTCCCGACTCACCAAATCATCCGTTTGAACATAGGAGAATGTCATTGGGATCAAACGAAGACCTCAGCTGCTTTTCAAATTCAACCTGCATGTGAAAAGGAAAAGACTTGGAAACACAACATTCAGGTATACAATATGATAACAACAAGTCATGGGGAGCTAATCAGCAAAACAAGAATTGTGGGTAAAAATACATGCAAGCAATTTTAAAATTTACATGAATAATTTGATTACTGTGGATTAATTTAATGCATTGAATTATAATTGCAATTTGAAGAACCAATCATCTTTTTAAATAAATAATTATGATGACATAAATGACATCAGAGAGTTATACTTTGTAGAGAGTCATGCATCTATTAATGAAATATTATAATTTTAAACATTTCTTTTCAGAAAAAAAGGCTCTTTGCATAAAGCTGCAGTCTTACCTCAAAACTTATAGCATTGGGTTTTGCAGTACTCCACTCCCTGTGGCATGTGTCATATGGCTTTTGGGGGAAGCTAGAATTGTAACAAAACATATTACAGCATGATCTTAACACATAACAATGCTTCTAAGAAAGAGAGAATAAATTCTCACCTATGTCTGGATCATCTTCTGAAATTAAATGAGTCCTTTTCATCACCCTTTTACCCATTTCATCTTCAATCTGAAAAGCGTATAATTTGAAATAATGTGTCTTATGAAATTTTAAGAAGTCGTGTAGAAAACATCATGGAAAATATGACATTTTCCTTCCTCATCACAAAGCTGTTTGTGGTGAGGCATATAGTAGGCAAATGACTTGAGAGAAATGGCGAACATCATCACCTATCCTTTGACCAGACGTAACTGGTAGGAATAATGTTGGTTGAGCCAAACCAGAGAAATTAGGTGAAAGCATCACATTAGTTTCATCCAAATGTTTGGTCGATACCAAAATAGCGTTACAGTCTTACTTCGACATACGAGTGCCCCAACATATGAGAACATTGTCGAGCAAGTTTCTCTGTTGAGATACAAGAAAACTTGGAGATACGAGCATTTGAGTTGGTTCTCGATGCACCCACTAAACGGCGAAGTATGAGAGAGGTCGTGTTCGATAACAGCATAGCTTGGGCTTTCTCGTCGAATCAATTTGAAAAAAAGTTTAAAAGGGCTGAATAAAAATTACAGCGAAAGCGAGGTAAAATATCAAGCTGAAAAAGTTAATAAAAAAGTTAGCGCGAAAATTGGAGTTAAGTTTAGTAAAATAGTAAAATTTAGCTTTAAGTGTGTATTTAGTAAACTAAATTCATTTGAGTTAAATTCAAAGTTTATGTTATGTTACGTAGCATCACAGAAGGTTAGTGTACCGAATGAAGTGCAGTCTCTCTAATACCGCCGTTATCCACTCCGTCTGTCTTGAATGTAAAAACTCCATACAGTATTGTACGTAGTAATGTTATATTGTATGGCAGATCATAACCCCTAAATAGGTATTTGTTACTTTGTGAGCATAGGTTGTGAATTACAATAATTAAAATACATTTTTCCGTTGTAATAATGTATTGTTAGGCTTTTTTCTTTGCAGTATGGGAACGGATGAGTTTGTGATTAGTTATTTTATCAGGCAATATTGCTTTGAGATACAAGGACGCTGTCATACAAGCTCAGACCAGGAACACATTAAGCTCAAATGTCGAGGTATGACTGTACTCGCCATCTAATTTGCAGAGATGGCCACTTGAGTGAACATGCTTGCTCGATACATGTATGCTCAGAGTCTGGGCTTTTTGAATATTTAACCATGAGTTTCAATGCACAAGATACACTATGACTGAAAAAATTCAATGCATTGTACACTTTCATTTTCTCAAAGTGACTAGGCTCTAGAGCAGATTCAGAAAGGTTAGGAGCAAGCCTCAACCCTTTGCTGCATTGGTAATCAATCAACCTTCTCACTGGCCTTATAGAAACACTATAAGATCAGATAACACACCATCAGATATAAATATATCACTTTGAGTACAATAAGTGGAACTAAGATGGCTGCCATATGGTCACGTGATCAAATTTTGCGTTACTAGCATGGCATAACTCTTACACTCCATGGCTCTGATCTATCATATTGTGCAGAGGCCGTATCAATCTCTTTATTTTTTTTATAAAGAACACAGGCTGGAATTGCCAAGCCAATTCGTTTGCTAGTTTGTGAAATTGACTCGTTAACTTTTCAGCTTGGCCAATTACTACTTTTCTAAGAAAGAGGACAACTCCAAATCGTTTACATAAACTAAGTCAACTCACCTCAATTTTATACGTATTGTAAATGTCAGCTAAAAAAAATTTTTGAAATCGTTATGCGGCCAGCTGAAATTAAAACTTAAAATAATTTCTCTCTGAGAGGTACTCAGTTTCCAAAAAATCTACACTGCTTGAATTAAAAAGGAACTGCATGGCGAAATGAGAAAGAGTGTGCTACATTTGTTTCCACTTTGTCTAATAAAGTTACAAGTAAAGATGGCGATGAAAGAGAGGAAGGCGAAAATGCTGCATCTGCCATTTCCACATCTGAAAAAAATCAGTTCAAGTTGCAATGAAGCCTGTAATTTATTGGTTCAATCGCATGAACACAAATTTTAATCAATGAAACCTAAACAATGTGGAACAAATTTTATGCGCTGTAAAATACTGCAATTAAAGAAAATATTACAAACATTTTAAAACTGAATATTTTAAATTTGAAACACAGCTACCAAAAAAGAGGTTGATTGAAGCTAAGACAGCAGGATCATCACAGAAAAAGAAACTCGCATGGAAGGTAAATCAGATACATATGATGTATATATCCTTTTTATGATGTTTTACCAAAAAGGTGTCTAAGGCAAGGGCTGAATAAAGGGCATGCTAACCAAGGTCTTTGCTTTTTTGGGGTAAAGTGAAAAAAGAGAAACGGAGAGAGAAAGGAAGAGAAAAAGAGAGAGATGAGAGAGATAAGTAGTAGGGAGGCAAGTGAAAAAATGAGTGAGAGAGGTGAGAAAGACAGGTGAGAGAGGGGTAAGAGAATCGAGTGAGGAACGACTGAAATAGATGAAAGAGAGACAAAAAGATAAGTGAGAGATATGAGAGAAAGGAACGCGTGAGAGGAAGAGAAAAACCGAGAGAGAGAGAGAGGAGGGAAAGGTGTCTAAAGCCAGAACTGGATTAATTAGGCATACTAACCAAAGTCTGCTTTCTTGGGATAGGATGTGAAGGGAAAGAAAACCAAGGACAATTCACAAATCAACATACATAAAAAGATATCTTTGACTAGCTGAGACTTCTTCTGTGCACAACACTTCTTAGACTAGTCAACAGACTGTTTGTAAGGGTATCATAAATTATGATTCAATTCGCAGTTGTTTGTGTTCAAGTGCGTTGATTTGATGATTGCCCTTGATTCTCTTTCACTTCTAACACTGCTACCCATCCATCCGGAGAAAAAGCCAAGACTTTGGCTAAGCATACCCTGTCTCATGTTTCCCTTTCATGCTTTAAGAGTTGCTGTCAATGTATCCAAAATTCTTACATGTTCATTTATTATGCATGCTATTGTTCTTGTATAAAACTCTGCAGTGCTGGTGGTACGCAGAGTAGATAATGGTTCAGAATACAGCCAACTGAGTACAACCAAGATTTAGTCAAGCATGGTTTGTTTTTGTTTTAACTCTTTGAGCTTGAAAGACGCTTTGTAGTTAAACTGGAGGTGCTGATTGACAAAGAACTATGCGGTTGAGTCAATGGCGGTATACCCACTAGCCTAGTCCTTGATCATTTGATTTCATTCAATATGTCATCGCTGCAGTAAAAGTGCGCTATCCCGTACACATGTGTATCCTTTGTGCCTCAGATGAATTGGTTTCTTTTAAAGAAGTGCATGATTGATACTACAAACAATCCTGTCAGTTTCAACACCCTCGACGCTCATTTTGGATCAATTGATGCAGGAGCTAGATGCTTGTTTTCACTAGAATCACGCAACTATTGAGATTATCAAGCGTATTGATGAATGAGGGAAGGCCTGGGGCATAGAAAAAAAGCCAAAGTCGATAATTCTGTTCATCCTAAAATCAGGGATAAAACAGTTACATCAAATTATTGTGATGGTGATGTTTTGAACACAGTAAATTTTAAACAAAAAGTTTTACAAAAAGGGAAATCAAATGGCATTGCTCTGGGCCAATAACAAATGACATAGTTATTGTAACAGATGATTGCGATTATAAACAAGTCACTTATTTACTACCATAGAAACATTTGCCTCAATAAGATCTCTATGTATGAAGTCCATGTTTGTGGAAAAATGGTAGAATTATCGCCAATTATTTGACATTGTCTCGCAATTGATTTGATAAGTAAGAAATTTAATAGTCTCTGATGCATAAACTCTTGTAATCTAAAGACCTTAGCACTGCTCGAATGGCTTGTTTCCTCAATTGTATGGGCTATTTGTACATGCATGATGGTACAACTCCAACAGGAGTTAATTCTGATCTTGAATTATTGATATTGCTAAAATAAAAGGTCAGTGTACTTTTTGCTATCAGGTAAAATGCTCATTTATGGGTTCTTGCGACTTTTTCATTTTTAGCACCGGTGCACATCAGTATTCTCACACAAACAAGTATAAAAATACTAGCAATAAATACCTACGTAATTCCGGTAGTAAAGTACCCAGCAGGCATAAAAAGGTGGACTATGGAAGCCATAGAGGAAATAGACATAGCAACTTGCAAGCTGCTGAGTATGCATGGAGCACTCTATCCGATGTCAAATACTGCTAGATTATATCTTACTAAAAAAGATGGAGGCAGGGGGCTCAGAAGTTTACAGCAGACAGTGAAAGAAGAGGTACAGAGTACAGAAGCCTATGCAGTCTCTATTGCCACCATAGACAAATTGCTAATTGAATTTAAATTGATTGCTGCGACAATGGAACCACACGCTGATGATGATGAGGAGTAGATGGTGATGAGGAACCTGATTGGCCCACCCAACCTCTCTTTGGTAACTGCCAGTGGCAAGTATCTAAGGTTGGCGACCTCCACCAGATATATATGTAGCTGAACAAAGATAATCTAATGGCCAATACGAAGTCGTTAATCGTGGCAGTCCAGGAGCGCGTACTCCTAACTAAGCAACTCCAAACACAGATTTATCACACTAGAAATTATTTTAGACTAGCTGTACTACCCGGTGTTGTCTGGGTAATAAAAAAGTCTTTGAACAGAAAATGCTTTGTATTTAACATATAACAACATTTGCCATTTTAATTTTCAAACTAAATATCAAGAGAAAAATGTTTTATGCAGTTGAAATAAAATAGCAAACAAAATAAAAACAACTGTAAAGGTTTTCAAACTGTGTCAAACAACTGTAACTTTCAAACTTCATATCATGAAGAAAATGTTTTGTGAAGGTCAAATAAATTAAACAACTATAAAAGGGTTTAAATGTAAATCTGAAATAATTAGCAAGTAAGTTAAATCTGTTTTGCTATGATTACAATAAAAATGATTTGGTAATGATACAATTGATGTGAACTGAGAAAACAAAATGAAAATCCTGAATATGTTGAATTAATAAGAACAATTCTTGCATAGAAGTGTGTGTGTGGTGTGTGTGTACTATGAATAAAAAGGATACTGTTCTACCAGAAGCTATCCATCAAAACTTTGAATACGACAATTAACATAGTTTTAAACAATACACCATGTAGAGTGTGCATACGCTATGCGGTATATAATAATATCGTTAATCAATATGCCTTGTGTAGCTCAGTGGTGGAGTTGGTTATTAAAGAACTTGCAGACGCAATCTACATGCGTTCAAATTCATCAGGATGCGGAGTTTTAATTCCAAGATTTTAATGGCTATAGCTGGACATACCGAAGGACCGACAGAGGACAGACAAAGAATTTTGAGAAATACATAATTAGATAGATGCAGACTGCGCAAGGATTCTTACATAACTTAAAATACTTTAAATATGTTTAAAATAATTTTCTCTGCTAAAATGATGGTCATTACATGTAGAGAGGATATTGCTAAAGCAGCTATTAAAGATATTTTCTAAATAATTGTTATTTTGATATCATTTGCTGTGATTTCATATCTATTACAGATACAATGATCTAGTTTGAATTTAAATTTTTCAAGGATTATGTCGAAAGAAAGTAAATATTTGCCCTCAAATGTTGGTCAGGTATTCTAAAAGCTAAATCTGTAATATTTTACGTGGAATGAGCAGAAAAGCTCAAATACCTCTGAGATCATCACCTCATTCTGCACTTTCACCAGAGTTTTTTTTACTAAGTTTCAAAATGAAGCGAGTGATTCTACATTGCTAACCTGTGGTGCAAGAACTGAGCCTTTTTCATGCATGGGTGCAGCCCAGCAGGTATCACAGGAACTGACAAAAAGACCGCACAGGAAGATGAGCTCTAGGTAAACTACAGCGGATCATACGGCCCAAGTGTCTGCATGACCTCCCATGATTTGAGCCCTTCAAATACTATCAGTGATGAAACTGCTCAGCTCTTGTCTGATCAACTCATTTCTAAAGAACCGAATGTCGCTTTTACAGCCCTTTGATTATAGTACTGTTTCCAGTTTTATATTTTTGGGCTATTAATGTTGAAATTATATATCATGGGGTAAGATCTTTTTATTTATTCTGACAGAATCATGAATACGTAAATAAATGCACTTGAGCCAAAGATCCATCAAAGATCAGATCATATGATGAAGGATAAGAACAGCTCATACAGGAGTCGCTCATTTCACACTTGATGAAAAGAAAAATAGTGAACTATGAATGTTGCCAGTACAACGATGCTCTCACCGTTAAAGGATAGCCATCCGTGTACCTGTATTTTACTTTTTATATGTTTACTTATTTAATATTTTGTATCCTGTGAAATACTGAAGCAGTGGAAGGTGAATCGCGGAGCGGAGAAGGATTACTGGATGCATATTCATTTGTAGAGGATTATGTCAAGGTCAGTCATTCGATTAGCTCTCAGCCTGCAATCAAACAGGTGAATATTTCAATATAACACAGAACAACATCAACAAGCAACATAATCTCACTAGAAATGACACTGTCATACAGCCCACCACCAAAGTGATATTGGAAAAAAGAAAAGGGTACTGATGGTTGAAAAATGCAATATTACCAGTCAAATAGGATAACTGCAATGGTAGCTGTAATGTACTGGGTGTGGGTGTTATTATATACAACAAATAGCAATAATGAAAGGAAAAGATTATATGTTTATATCTCTCCTCCTGCAAAAAGAGAAATGCAATATTGGCCAATATTAGAAGTAAAATGCACTGATATTATTAGAATAACCAATATTATTTATATAGTAATAATATAAAATCAATGCACAATTTTTTTTACATTTCAAAACGGCATAGCTAACAATATCACGAAGTTGTGATATTTATATAGATTTTTAGAAAATCTGTACTACGTAGTCATTGTTCTGTAGTCATCCAAACTTATAATTAATTATTGTAATAATCTCATAAGAAACGTTAAAAAATATCATCGTCATTTGCTTTACTTACACTGCGTTGGACATCAGTTAGAATGCGAAAGTATTCAAATGTGTCGGCAAATGAAAATGAAAAAATTGAAACCGGCAAAAATGAAACGATTTCTGTGTTTATTTCCTATGTTTATTGCCGAAACCTTCGGCAATTCGACAATGCTATAGACTGGTGAAAAGTGCACGTTATTTTTTCGTGAAATGCTCAAGACTTTATCGTTCTATTATCTGTCGCTCGGCGTTTCAATTTCCGGTCTTAACTTTTATTAAACCAAGCTTTTCAAGCGTTTTGTGGCGATTTTCGTCCAAATTAATCTGTCTATTTGTGTATAATCCGACCAGATGGGTTAGTTTTAGGAATTTGTGGTAACCCTTCAAAGGCTTGGTAACATATTTAAATAGGTTTAAATGTGTTTTGTATCGTTATTATACTTTAACGACTACAAAACGATGCTTAAGTTTGTTGATGAAATTTTTTGACGAGGGTTCGTCTCATTGTTGATGAATAATTTTTGTAAGTTGTGTGCACATGCATTTATTATAAAAACTCCCACACTTCGCTCCGCTCATTTGGTCGTGGGAAAACTAAATGACATCCGTGAACTTTTCCATTGCTTCACTTGTTCCAGGGAATAACATTTTGACAACTAGTTGTGCCCTCTCATTGCCTCACTATCAGACTTCCCAAAGTAAAACACGAATTCTATGAGATAAACAGTTGTCCAGCAACTCAAACAGCACATAACAACAGTAGATGTTGGTGAGGCATCCAAAGACTATGTATGAAGCTTTAAAGCTAGAAACTGCTGACTAAACATTCACTTAATCCTTTGACGGGTGAAAAGATATTTATGTCACCGATGTCGACATATTCCTAAAATGGTTTTTCGTTTAAAGGAGGTATCATACCGAGGTAAACTACTTTGAGTAGTTTAGCACAAAGACTACTTTGAGTAAAACATACTAAACTGATAGAACCATAGTAAAACATACTAAACTGATAGAACCATTACTTATTTTAATTGAGTTGTTTTCTATGTTTTGAGAAAAAAACTGAAAAACATTGGAGTTAGAAAACAGACCTCGATATGCTGTAACAACGGCGCCTCCTGATGCTAGTGAGATGTTGTTAAAGAGCATTCTAATTGATCATCTAGATATTTTAAAGTCTTCAGATCAGGTTGTAAACTACATCCTGGACGAATATGAAAACAATGTGGCTGAATCTGGACCTTAATGACTTCTAATAAAAATATAGTTCTGATGATTACGATGATCAATTTTCTCAGGCCCACTGAGCGCTAAAACCGCAGCAACCACGACAACGAAAGAATTCACAGTTACAGATGTAATCTAGATGATATCCCTGATATGTATGATGTACTTTATAATATTCATATGTGAAATACAGAGGGTTCAATCAGGTGCATGATCCTCTATATGCCCTTATTAGAACCATTTTATGGGAATTTTCTACTGATCACTTTTTATTGTGGTTTTATGAAAATCAAAGAAAATCTTTTTGAGTTACGATAAAAATTGTGATTGTAAAACATATTGATAAATTCTATTGTGTATCTGTAAATCTGCCAATCATTTAATAGAAGCTAAAGGATACCAGCAATGACACGACTTGTCATCTCCCAACTTTAACAAATGTACGGTCAAATTTGACTTACCAAATATCCCTAATTCAAATACTGGTCTGGGAAATGTAAATTAGGCCAATCATCCTCCAATTGTTCAATCTACAGATGAGAAAGAAGATACATGGACACATGATATTCATATGTGAAATACAGACAGTGCATTCTGGGCATGATCTTCGGGCTGCATAGCAACACAAATAAGATATAGCAGATACTTTGTCTGCATGACCACATCCTGCCAGCAGTAATGCTGTAGCCACCTAAATGCAATGACCTTCCCTGTTCTACTGTAGAGACAACTCCTCATTGCAAGATGTAGTTTCAGGTGTTTTTAAAACTTGTGATTCGCAACAATATTCGATAAAACCGGTTTAATTAGACTAGAAATAGATACATAGTCGTTAAACAAGATGAATAAGAATTACATTATAGGTAGAGATGCCCCGATTCTAACTTCACCAGCCGATTCAGATACCGATCCGATTTACCGATTCTTATTGAAAAATAATCCGATTCAGATCTTTTGTGTTGCATAGGTAATTGTTAATTTTATTACACAAATATAATGCAGATTTACAGATATTACAGATATACATGTATATTAAATTCACATACTGACATACCGTGCATCTAGTAACAAAACAGTCCATGTTTCTTGTAATCTGCTATTAATAATGGTAATTACTGTTAGTGGTACATCTTTCTCTGTGATAATGAAGTCTGTCTTCTACTGCTGAACGAACTGATGCACCGGTACAAGTTTAGAGCAAATAAACGTTTATCTAAATTAGTGATTCAATTATCTCAGTGAGACGTCCTCATCTTCCATCACTAGCGATGTAGCCAGTCGTACTGAAGAAGGGGATTCACTTGCAACAGATGATGGAGGACAGGCTAAATACCGATAAGCCACTCAGGTTGTTTTATGCGATGCAAACGATACATCATATCATCAGGATCAAGAGAGATACGTCAATAACTTTATGCATGG